>NC_066873.1:37021275-37322980 GCF_022985175.1 Labeo rohita
GCATGCATCCACTGACACACATATCCAACATGTCGCCTTTGCCTCAAATGAGGTCTTACCACATATTTAACACTTTAACCCGAATCTATATCCCTCCTCCCACTTCCTCCTCCCGTCTGGCAATCGTGCCGCCACACACGCCGCTTCTTGCTCTCTCGGTAATCAGCTTAGCTGCAGCCTGCCCGCTTGGCCGCCATCGCTGGTTGGACAAAACCACAATGCGAAGCTCCCACCAGAGCCGGGCCTAACCTTCCAGCATTCACAGTATGCCAAGGGGCCTTCATGACCGCCTCGGCCCCATCTGGGGGGCTCTTTCCCCCTGGGACAGAAGCAGTGATACGCCCCCTCTGCCCGGTTAACCTCTGGGGAGCTCTAGAGCTATTGTTTGTGGACTATCAGTCTGCGGCCCTTTTGTTCGGCGAATGACAGATGCCACATTGTTTGACATGTACACGACACACTTCGGATAAGGGTGGAGAGGAGGCTGGCGAGAGGGGAGGAGATAGAGGACGGGAAGAAAAGAGAAGGGGAGGAGAGAGGAAAAGGGCAGGGGATGGTCTTTATGCCGCCGTGAGCTGTCAAAGCAACCGTAATCCTCCTTCAGCCCATCTATTGTCCCTCGAGCTCATAAAAGTGACATCACACTCAGGTCCGTAATGCGTAATGTGAATACGAACAACACCGCATTGTGATTGCAACATCAAGCCAACTGCTAACAGAAATGTGCGCAAGGTTTATAAATCGGTTTATAAACCAGCAAAAAATGCAGTTGGAAGAGTTGAATCTGCAGTTTATAATGCTAACTGAGGTAATTTTGAGCTAAGCTACCTGAATACGTCATTTCCCTCATTGAATCTGCATTTTTGTACACATTTTACTAAAAAAAAACAAATTTAACATTTCCCTAAACTGCAATCTGATTTGTTTTTTTCCTGAGGAAAACCGGTGCATGTTGATTAGCCGAAGTACTAGACTTCTTTATATTAAGCATCACAACCGTATATATACCTAGCAGAAGCTTTATACCCACAACACAAAAGGACACCACCATTTCCTGCTTCTGCAGTACACTAAGTTCTAGCGTGAAGACACAGTGCCCCCTAGTGGCCTAAAAACACTAACAGACTCATAAAAGACCCTAGGACTGCAAGATGTTCATATACTATCAAGCAGCAATACTCCCTTCCCCCACATTTCACATGCACTTCCTGTCCTCACCAGCAGGGAGCAGTGGTGTACAACAGACATGCTGGCCAAAAGCACACACTAAGCAAAATATGGGAGTCTCCAGTAAAGAACGGACAGAAGGTGCTGATAGTTTTGGCATTTTTGTGTTATGTAAGTGTGGGGTGTAAGATTTTGACCCCAGATCAGTGCTTACGAGCAGGTTAAGCTTTGTGGAATGAGTTTAATCTGATTGGTTTAAAGTGATAATCATCTTAAATGTATCTGAAAGCAGCTTTACTAGGTCACAGACACACAACTGTGGGAGCATGAAACCTTAAGAGAAAAGCACACACATACGCACACAAGCTGGCTAGTAACCCAGACTGTCAGAGAGGGTCTCGTAACCCCGTTGGTTTTCATACTTCTAAGTGGGCCTGTCAAAACAAACAATCCATGACAAAAGAGCATAGGAGGGGGAGAGAGAGGGAGAAAGAGAGAGAGAACAAGGTTCTGAAACTTCTGGTTAAAAACATTTATTTTGCACTTTTCAAAGCACGTCTTTCAAAATGTAAATTATATATACTACTGGAATGCATTCACTTCTGTATATTATTTACAATTACATGTAATTTTGTTTTAGCTTTTCTTTATTATATTGTTTGTTACACAAACACATGTGCTTCAAATGTAAATTCATGTCTCAGTCACATTTTCTTGGATAAATAATTACTTACACGATCAGGGATTTATATATATACATATATACATACATATATATATACATATATATATATATATATATAAATCCCTGATCATGTAAGTAATTGTTATTTATCCAAGAAAATGTGACTGAGACATGAATTTACATTTGAAGCACGTGTTTGTGTAACAAACAATATAATAAAGAAAAGCTAAAACAAAATTACATGTAATTGTAAATAATATATAGAAGTGAATGCATTCCAGTAGTAAAATAATGTATGTGTATATATATATATATATATATATATATTTTTTTTTTTTTTTTGCACCACCACATTCTAGATTTTAAAAATAGTTGGACAAATATTGTCCTATTCTAACAAAGCATACATCAATGGAAAGCTTATTTATTAAGCTTTCAGGTGCTAAAAATTATTAAAAACAAAAAACAAAAACTGTAAACTATTTCATTTGTAAACTTATGTTCTGCTGTTTTTTAATAGTTAACTTTTAACTTTTTTTTTTTTCAGATCATCAGTTATCAAAGCTCAATAAATATTTGTCACAGATGTGGAGATTTACTTCAAATTTCACCACAGATCATGTTTTATTTTGATGTAACAAAGTGGTTATATCTAAGTGTGTCATTTTACTTACTTTTTTAAAATTAGTCTTCCCCATTAAAGCCATTATATTGTTCATTCAGACTGATTCGCAAATTCAGAACATGCATAAACACAAGAGGCGGGATTTATCGTATGAACCAATCATAGCTGATCATAACCAGTCACATCCAATCTTATTGCGATGGAGGCACTGTTGCCTGCTGCTCACACACACACACCCCATGTCATTATACACATTTGTGTCCTCATAAACCACAAATGCCGGAACACACACACACACAGAAATGAGGAAGCAATTTATCATAAGAGGCAATGCTATTTGCAGTACGCAACACAACATTTATGTACATAAAAATGCTCAAGAAACAGTTCTTTTTATCAAACTAGGCCTGTGCAATATATTGAAATTACAGAAATATCACAAATGTACACATGGCAATATGCATATCGCTACAGCTTGCAATAGTTGGGGCCATAAACAAAAGACATACAGAAAATCATTCATTCTTGCCTGAATAACTTTTATAGCTTAAATACCAACCAGTGCATATTAAATTCATAGAGTGAAGACTAAGCAGAGTGTTTTATTTTTCTGTGTTATTATTCAGTTCCTAAACTGATGTTAAAATTACACTAATGTTAAAAAGACATTTTTATGTAATGCTAGAGTAAAACACTACAATTTACTTTCAGAAGTTGTTGTAGGGGTGCTTTCTTCTCACAAAAAGTGAAACGTATGCTAGTTATATTAGAAACAGAGTGAGCTTTATTCTCGCAAAGTGTAGAAAGGAATTTTTTGTGGTTTTACAGAAGCTCTTGATACATGCATACATATAAATAATCATTTATAAATGACAAGATATTTATAAAAGTTTACAGAACTCACTCAGTAACAGCTGAGTAAAACTGTTTCATCTTAGCATGTGGCATTTAAGCATTATCATATCGCATATAGCAATTTTCTTCAATATCGCACAGCCCTAGTGCAAACTGTGATTCACTACCATTTAAAAATGTTGGGATTCACACACACACAAAGACAAAGTTAAATTAAAGAAAAGAAAAAACCCCAAAGAAATTAATACTTTTATTCAGCAACAGAGAAACCATCTGAGAAAATAGCTGCCGGGGGTGTTATAATGAAAGGCAATTAGCATACAAGTACAACTTCTCAGAAACTAAATGGGGAAAGATCAAAGATTTCTCCAAACATTTTAATAAAGTAGTTCAAAATGAGTATTAAATTATGACAACAACGGCAAATTTTGTTTTTCAAACTGGTCCAGACTGTACAATAAATCACACACATTGATTGAATAGAGGTTGAATAGCTGTCAGCTGTTACATTTAAGTACACAATTAGATAATACCAATTTAGGTCAAACAATTACCAAGCAATGCTTAATTTTGTTTAGTCTAAAAAGTTTGCATTAGCAAGTAAAGAAAAAACACTTAAGCAAAACATCAGGTCAAAGTGTCTGAATAATTTTTGGTCCTACATGTTTTTAGCAATTTCACTGCAAGTCCACTGTATGCAGAATTTTTGGGTATAATATGTCACAGTTTCCTTTATTTTGCTATCCTCACTTGCATAAATGAACTATAGTGTCCCGCACCAACTACACTGTAAAAAACAATTTGTTGAGTCAACTTAAAATAATTTGTAACCTGGCTGCCTTAACATTTTAAGTTCAGTCAACTCAAAAAAAGTTTATTCCACTTGAAATGTTAAATTATACTAAGTGACAACTTAGATATTTGAGTTGAATCAACTTAAAATTTTAAGGCAACTGGTTTACTTACTCATCTGTTAAGTTTAGCAAACACAAATATCTAAGTTGTTACTTCGTACAACTTAAGTTCAATAAACTTATTTGAGTTGACTGAACTTAAAATTTTAAGGCAGCAGGGTAACAAATTATTTTAAGCTGACTCAACAAATTGTGTTTTTTATTTTTGATAAAAAATCAAAAATTATATCTGGTGTCTGAATATTTTTTTGGTTTGACTGATACATCTTAAGGAGGTTAGATGCCACACTGAATTAAACATGAATGAAAACAAGGCTGGAAGAGATAGACTTGCAGGCATTGTGAAAAGGTCCTGTATCACATAGTAATATGGTGCTACCCTGACTAAGGTCACCATATTAGCCACTATATTAAGTGTAACAGTTTCTCCAATTTAAATTCTTACAAGTCTGTCTCCTCCTCCTTAAACTGTCTGGTGTGTAAATCATTTCTGAAATTACGCTATCAAGAAACTTTCCTCTGGCTAAGTACCAACGGTTCCACATTCCAGCTTTCAATACAATCCAGCACCACAGTCTAGGCTTCTAGATCTACAACAATGCAGACTGATGTTGAACTGTGTTGTCTGACAGCTAAACCATTAAACTCAAGTGCATTTTCACACTATAATACACATATAGAAACACAAAGTCTCAACTCAGCGTAACCGACATACATCAAAACTGCTAAAGGAAACCAAGTGTAAAGCTGTCAGCATTAAAACAGAACGAAAGTGCACTCAGCATGCCAACTCTAACCTCTTTATTTAGCAGTTTGGCTACAGACAAAACGAGACAGACTTTTTCACACTTTGGTCTTCTGCACTTCTCAGTGCTCATTTTGTTGCATAACCAGGAGAAATCATCTCATATCAGACTGAGCAATGTGCAGTACTTCAAATATGCAGACTTCTCCTTTCTCAGACTCTATCCGTCATAGTTTCTGGCTGTTGAATACAGGCCGGGCAGCTAATTCACAACCTCGCAAGTGCTGCGCTGGGCAAATCCCTATCGTCAGACATCTGAGCCTGGGTGAAATTACAGCTCGCCCTTTCAGTCTCTCAGCTGCTATTAGACAAAGTGAGCGTTTGAAGAATACGTCACATTCTGTAGGGCATAAATTGTACAGGGGGCTGCGCAATATTGAACCAATTTCAGCTTAAAAGGCCAGAAATGCCTTGAGTAAGCAATCCATGAGAAAGATCTAATCAAGCTGGTACAAAAACGGTCCCAAAAAATAAATGCTGAGCATTGATGTGTGTGCATTCAAGGTTATTCTCAATTTTCTGTACATACTCTGGTATGGGATGTTCTGTTAAATGCTAATGTGCAGTGAGTGTAGGCCTGCTGTGTGTTTCTCTCTTTATAGTCTGAGAGGCATTGATTCATGTTGGTTTCAGCCTCAGATCACAATACACTGGAAACTGTGTTTTCATGCACTATTCAGCAACTACATGCAAATCAATAAAATGCCTGAAATTTTTACAAATTCTTTGACTTTTCTCAAATCATAATAGTTTCACCATCAGACATGCATACACTGAATAAGATGATTGAACACTTGTGTACTATTTTACAATTTAACCATGCTGTGCTAAGTCAATGTTTCTTTACAATGCAAACACAGATTACGTCTTATTCACAAAACTAAACATTATATTAACGTTGCACTTATACTGCCTACAGAAAATGAATTAAATAAATGCAAATACATGACACTATTAGCAGATTAGCTTAAACTCGTTGGCCTGCTTGACAAACTAATTCTAAGTTGTTTACATGAAATTACAAGTTGCATAACGTATGACCAGTTGTACTACCACACTGCCAAAAAAAAGACTACTTAATGAGTTTTTAAATAGCTTTTTTGACTTATCCAGTGAAAACATAAAATGATCCTTTAAACAAGACAAAATTACTTGGAGAGCAACACTGCATAAGATATTATAGTATCTTGAATAAGTTTATTTTCTCTTACACTTCTTTTGAGCTTGTTTATACTCCCAGTGCAGCAAGACAAAATACACTCATATTAAAGATGCAATCTCTGAAGACAAGAAACCTTAATATCTTATGCTGTTGTTTCACAAGTAAATTCATCTTGTTCAGTTTTTTTTTGTTTTGTTTTGTTTTAGACATTTTAACTGGAAAATTAGAAAAGAAAAAAAACCCTCACTCCCATGTCATCCAAGATGTTTGTCTTTCTTTCTTCAGAATGGAATAATGGAAAACACTCCAGGATTTTTGTCCATATAGTGGACTTCAATGGGAACCAACAGGTTGAAGGTCCAAGTTCAATGCCATTTCAAAAGTGTCTTTTCTAGCAAAACCATCTGTCATTTTCTAAAAATAAATGACAATTTATATACTTTTTAGCCACAAATGCCTGTCTGGCACTAGCTCTGTGATGCACGTCCACTTTACGCATTGCGTAATCACGTTGGAAAGGTCATGCACAGTTAGGTCTTCGTTTGTGTACTCAGGTTCAAAAAGGTAGGGTAGATAAAACGCCATCTCATATTCTCCTCCAGCTTTAAAATTGTTCTGACATTGTTATTTTACCTTTTACTGTAAAGGGCTTTTGATGTTCTTTGCATGCTCGCTTTGTAAACACTGGGTCTGCACTTCTACCTACATCACATGTTACCTGTCCAATGTGACTACTGTATGTAATGTGATTTGTGGTTAAAAAGTATATACATGTTTTAATTCTTTTTAGAAAATGACCAATTGTTTTGCTACATATGACCCTTATTCCTCGGCTTTGAAGCTGCATTTTGACCTTCAACCTGTCACTGGGGCGGTACCCTAAGGTACAAAAGTGAAAAGGTACAAATATGTACTTTTAAAGTACTAATATGTACCTTTAAGGTACCAAAATATACCTTTAAGGTACTAATATGTACTGTTTAGGGTTAGGTAAGGTACAAAGATGTACCTTTTCACTTTTGTACCTTAGGGTACCGCTCCAGCGACAGAACTGTACCTTTTTTTCTGAGAGTGTATAAGTAACTAAAAGGAACGTATTAGTACTTCAAAAGAACATATTTGTACCTTTTCACTTTTGTACCTTTGGGTACCACCCCAGTGGCAGAACTGTACTTTTTTTCTAAAGCGTATGGAGGAAAAACCCTGGAATGTTCTCCTCAAAAACCATAATTCCATTTCGACTGAAGAAAGAAAGACATGAACATCTTGGAGGACATGGGTTGAGTAAATTATGAGAAAATTTGAAGAGAAAAAGCTGTTAAAGTTTGGGAAAAAAAACATGTAATTCAGTCATATTAAGCACTCTCAGAAAAAAGGTGCAAAAGCTGTCACTGGGGAAGAACCTTTTCAAAAAGGTACACTTTTGTACACTTTAGGTACTAATACATACCTTTAAGGTACCAATATGGAGCCTTTAGGTACATAGTTGAGCCTTTTA
Source organism: Labeo rohita (assembly GCF_022985175.1). Lineage (NCBI taxonomy): Eukaryota > Metazoa > Chordata > Actinopteri > Cypriniformes > Cyprinidae > Labeo > Labeo rohita. The sequence continues at coordinate 37,028,987 of NC_066873.1, forward strand.
AAAAGGTACCACCCCAGTGACAGCACTTGTACCATTTTTTCTGAGAGTAAGTGAAGTGTGCAATTTCTGTGCCATTAGTGTCATCAAAACAGAATTGCAAGAAAAACACCTGCAATTAGTTTGAACAAATAATTAACGTAAGTAACATTTTGTCTAAGTCGTCAGAGTGTTTTCCTTTTTTTTTTGAAGGAATCAACCTGCAATTGGCTCACTTGTTGTCTCTACATATTATGCTGTGCAGGAAAAAAATTGACACACTTCAGCTTTAAGAAGACTGTGTAAAGTTAGACACTTGTATCTAATCTGATTTGCCCTTTAGCTGGTGCTTTTGTAACTCAAGCAGAAGCTTCCAGTAATTACAGAGAGGACAGAGCAACTCGAGGTTAAGTGTCTAAGGCACAATGGCAATACTTTGTAGATCACATGCGGTGACCTACATCCATTCGGTTAGCTGCCTATATCCTTAACCAACAGGTTACACCACCCTACAGTAGAGTGTACATATGTTGAAAGATATTTGGCTAAGATCTCTGTATTTCATGTTTCTGCTCTATGAGCTGTGTCCTGGCTCTTAGCGCTGCTGTGGGTGATGTGCCCTGAGGGGTGATAACCTAAAGATGGTTACTGGATCAGCTATGAGTTTAGCTCCACACAATGGAGTTTCTCCCATGAAAGCACAAAGGAAAAGATTCCCTTGAGTTACATGAGCTCATTGTGAAAAATCATGCAGTTGTGTGCTTCTGTGTGTTTAGTGGGTGCTCTCTCTCACTCTCCATCTCTCCCAGAGCGGTATGAGGCAGTCAGGGCTAGATTTAATACTGATGCTCCAGGGGACAATGACACTGGACCCAGCAATAGACCAATCACTGCTAACATACAAGTGTGTGTGTTTCTAGTACATTCAATCAAACACTATTTCGCTTGACTTTCTCACACACAGATGTTTACAATCCAAACAGGGACTTCAAACAGACTTCTATTGGTTTTTAATAAAGATAAATTTACTATAAGTTTAAAAAGGTTATTTAGCTGCCAAAGATAGAAAATAGACAGAACTACAGATGGAAAGACAGAATGATAGATAAAACGATAGACTGATAAGTACGTTAGGCAGAACAGCAGAATGATAGAATGACAGAGCGATAGATAGATAGATAGATAGATAGATAGATAGACAGACAGACAGACAGACAGACAGACAGACAGACGGATAAACATACACAGAACAACAGAACAACAGACAGACAGACAGAGATAGAACGACAGATAGATAGATAGATAGATAGATAGATAGATAGATAGATAGATAGATAGATAGATAGATAGATAGATAGATAGATAGATAGATAGATAGATAGATAGATAGATAGATAGATAGATAGATAGATAGATACACAAAATGATAGAAAAATAGAAAGACAGACAGAGATAGAATGACAGACAGAATGACAGATAGATAGATAGACAGACAGATACACAGAACGATAGAACAATAGACAGACAGACAGAGATAGAACAACAGACAGATTTCCTCACTCAGATATCATGCTTAGATAGAAAGAGATAGACACATAGATAGATGCCTCAATCAGGTCCTGTGGGCTAGTGTGGAATGTATGCTGCACTGCATGGTGATCTGAATTACTTATTAAAAAAAATAACACAAGCATATGACTAGCTGAATCACTGAACATGCTCCACTCACTCATTATGAGTTACATGCGTGAAAAAAAAAAGTTAACGCTTAAATGCTTTGATGAATCTCCCTTTAAGTGTGATCACGGACTGTTCAGAGACAGAAATCAAGCCGAGCTGTGCATCAAAAGCCCCGACACGCTGATCAGAGACATGCTGTGTGTGTCCCTCTGCATCTCTCCAGCTAGGAAACACAAACACACATACACAACAGCGGCCCATGCGCATTCACAGTCTCTCCCCGTCCAGATGGCTGCTTTGTGGAGAGCCTTCCGCTCTGCAATTACAGCGATATGAAAGTGGTTTTCTTTTTTCCCCATTATTTCTGATCAGAGAGGGAAACGGAGCTGCCAGCGGGTGTATGAGAGTCTGATAGACGCCCACACGGGCTAGAACACCCTGCATTTAAACGCGCTGCCAGTGTGAGCAAACGCACAAAAGGCCGTGATCAGAGAGAGATCCCATCTGGAGAGAGGCTGCTTTATATGCATTGGGCTACAGTGATGGAGAAGTCTTCAGGGGAGGGTAATCAGATGGCTCTGGGAGGAGGCAAGTGACAGACGTAGAATGAACCGTGCTCTGTCTGTCCATTTTGCTTTAACTCTGGCCTGATAATATTCTATCTATCCTCATGGTGTCAGAAAGCTGTCCTCAGCATGAGTGACAGAAGACAGAGAGTAAGGAAGGAAAGACGATCATGGGTTGAAGTTATGGCCTAGCTGTTAGCACCCTGGGTGTAGTAACCACTATAACTACACTTTTGGAAAATTTGTCACTGCCACTTTGAACCGACAGAATGATAGCTTGACAAAAACAACAGCTAGACATTCAGACAGAAACACAGACAGAGAGACAGACAGACCGATAGATACAAAGATAGAGCACCAGACATAAAATGACAGAGACAGACAGACAGACAGACAGACAGACAGACAGACAGACAGACAGATAGATAGATAGATAGATAGATAGATAGATAGATAGATAGATAGATAGATAGATAGATAGATAGACAGATAGAAAAGTAAAACAACAGAATGAATGATGGAACGAATGATAGAATGACAGATAGAACAATAGAATGTCAGAAGGACAGAAGGACAGAACGATAGATAGAACAATAGATAGACAGATAGAACAATAGATAGACAGATAGACAGATAGATAGATAGATAGATAGATAGATAGATAGATAGATAGATAGATAGATAGATAGATAGATAGATAGATAGATAGATAGATATCACTATCAGGAAAAGCTACAAATAAACCAAAAAAAGCAGAGAGAGAAAATGAATACAGGAAGCGAGAGATGGTTATATTTGTTCTTCTTGGTCATTAACAGCACGCTGTGCGGCTTAACCACAGCTCTAGACCAGTAATCTGTCAACTGCTGATGTACTGCTGTCACATTCATATGCACACACCTCACTGGGCCCTTCCAGAAACAGCAGGCATTCAGTAATGACTGCGACGGCCACATTAATCCGGTCAACACCGGTCAAAGCCGTCAACACTCACGAACAGGTATAAAATCACATGGGTTTCAAACACCGCTGCTCTTGTCTGTCAAGATATCATTTAGCCTGCAGAAACAGATGACAGACTCACTCGTTTGCTCTTCTTGGAGTATGTGTTCTTCAGCAGGCGATCTTTCACCCGCTCCTGGTCTCGCCCCATGCTGGTGGCCAGATTGTCGAAGCCATTCTCGTCTATGTCAGGGGTCACGTTCTCATCGGCCTCCTTCTGACGTTTAACTACAATCTCCTCCCATTTCTTCTTTTCCAGTTTAACTGAAACATTTTTGTTCTGATGGGGGGAAAAGAAAAGGACAGTGAGAGATGTTATCCACTTGCTCTGCATTTGAGAGCTTCATGATATCAGGTAAATTACTGCAAAACACATATACGCACAACTACGTAAAATACCCTTTAAACACTAGGAAGACGAAAGAAAAAAAAATAAGCGGAAAAAGGAGCAGGACAGGACAGGACAGGACAGGACAGGACAGGACAGGACAGGACAGGAAAGGAAAGGAAAGGAAAGGAAAGGAAAGGAAAGGAAAGGAAAGGAAAGGAAAGGAAAGGGGACAGCAGACGGGACAGCAGACAGGAAAGGAGAGGAAAGGACAGGACAGGGGACAGGACAAGAAAGGAAAGGACAGGGGACAGGAGAGGACAGGAAAGGAAAGAGGACGGTACAGGACAGGGGACAGGAAAGGAAAGGGGAAAGGACAGGACAGGGGACAGGACAAGAAAGGAAAGGATAGGGGACATGAGAGAACAGGAAAGGAAAGAGGATGGTACAGGACAGGGGACAGGAAAGGAAAGAGGACAGGACAAGGGACAGCGGACAGGAAAGGAAAGGGGAAAGGACAGGACAGGGGAGAGATACAGCAGACAGGACAGGAAAGGGGACAGGACAGGAGACAGCAGACAGGAAAGAGAAGACATAAGAATGGACTGGAAAAGGAAAAAAAAAAAAAAAAAAAAAAAGGAAAAGAGAAACCATTCCCATAGCCTTGCATCTGTTTCATGTTTCTCAATGATAATCATTGGGTGACTATTCCAGCAAGTCTGATATCATTCTCTGTTTCTACTCAATTACTGTGTGATTACAAGCAAAACTCAACAAGAAAAACAAATGGCACAATACTGCACAGCTCTGTAAACACAACCTTGCCTGTTTAAATGAACTACAGCTATTTACAGTTGGACAATCTGTAAATTAATGCATTTGAAGATTAAATGAAACATAATTAGAGTAGGATTGTATATGTACAATACAAATTTAGAATCAAACAGTATGAATTTTCACAAAAATATTTACACTGAAGTATCAGCAATTGAAAGTATGTTAATTCACTGAATATATCCAAACCTACACATTTGGAATGTTTATAGATAACCAGGACATGCACTTTTGTCCTCATCTCTGCCTCTGTAGGGTAATATTCACCAGGACATGCAATTCAATCAGGCTTTTTTTTTTTTCCTTCGTCGATGACCCGTCTGACTCAGGACATCCAGAGGACATAAAGCCTGGAATAGGAAAGCTTCGGGCACTATATACAGTACACTTTTTTTAACAATAAAAATGTGTTTATATTGCAGTAAAAATATAGTTACCAGTGGAAAGGACTACTTTATATTATTTACCTATGAGAAGTAATATAAAATGACTACGTCTGTTTGTACAAGTTTGATTATTCACACTTGCAGTCAGTGCTAATGGTCACATGAATGATTTTGTGCTGTCAGTATTCTGTCAAGATACAGCAAACCCTTTTTTCTCTTAAAACCATTAGTAAAATAGATTTTCAAAAGTCATGAAATGAAGCAAATAATAAGCTTCAGAAACCCACCATGTGTTTACACACTTATCTTTTACAAATGAAGAAGGGCAAGGGTGAACATGCGACACAACAAAACCAAAGAAAATCTTCCAGCATCTGGAAAGATTTTGGTATTTCGGATTGCTGATGAATGCTGGGTCATGTGGAGTAAATTAGAACGGCTCGCTCTGAATGACCACAAGGCCTCAGAGAGCAAACACAAAAAACCACTGAGATCTGGTGGGAGAGGGAAAGAGATTACTCCATTCTACCATACTCATCTAAACCACCTGCATCTGGTCAAGAAGCATTTCCTAAAATCTGGCAACCAGTGCTTCCACAGGAATATCTGGCAACATAAACCTCACCACTACAGGAAATCTGTGGTTAGCCAGCTGAAGCTCGCTATCCACAGCTCTTCTTTGTCCATTACTGAATCCAACATATAAAAAACAACAAACACACCCATGTTGAAAGAGCACGAACATTATATGTTAAAAAGTCACACAGAGTTAAAAGTTAAATAGAGAACATATTTTTAAAAAATGAGCTCTAAGCTCAAAGAACAATGAAGAAGTCTGTCCAAAAGAGTAGATATCAATAGTTCAGAGGAGTTAACCTGATCTGCCTTTTAGCAGCCACAGCAGGAGACGCGAAAGAGATTAAATATTGATCAAATGACACAGTGGCTTCCTCTGAATAAAAGAGAAGACAACGATAGACAGAATGTGTATTCAGATCTTTCAATAGCAGTTTCAGCTGTTTTGAGAATGAGGTTATGGTGGCTTCATGGGAGAGTTGAACCAAAAAAAAATATAAAAAATAAGCGATTAAGCGCATACAAAATAAAAGTTTGAGTTTGCCTAATATATGTGTATGTACACTGTGTGATTATTACGTATGTATAAATACAAACACATTCATGTATATGTTTAAGAAATATTTACAAATATGTATTTATTATATTTTTTACATAATTTATATTATATATAAATAAAAATTATTTGTACATAAACAACATTTCTCTTAAATATATACATTAATTTGTGTGTGTATATATATACACATACACACACACACACACACACACACACATATATATATTAGGTAAACTTAAACTTTTATTTTGTATGCAATCACAATTAATCATTTGACAGCCCAAATAAATTTACATTTTTTATATAAATATTAGGGCTGTCAAACGATTAATTGTAATTAATCGCATCCAAAATAAAAGTTGATGTTTACATACTATATGTGTGTTTACTCTGTATATTTACTATGTATATAAAATACACAAACATGCATGTATTTAAAAAAAAATATATACACAACTACATATATATATAAATATATATATATATATATTTTGTGTATACATATATTTATATCTATATATAATTTAGACTATAAATAAATATAAATATTTTTTATACAAATCTAAAATATGTTTTCTTAATATATACATGTATGTGTGTATATTTATATATAAATACATATACACAGTACACACACAAAATAGTACGTAAACAGAAGCTTTTATTTTGGATGCAATTAATCAATTGACAGCCCTAATGAATATATCAAAATATATATTTTAATATATTAATAGAAAATGTATAGCTTTGAATGAGATTTTATAATTAAAATTGTAAATTTAATTGTAGATACATTTATGTTTTTACTGCTCAAGAAACATTTATTATTGTTATCAATTTTGAAAACAGTTGTGCTGCTTATTTTTTTTTGTACTTAATAAACTATGATACATTCTTTAAGATTCTCTGATGAAGTTCTGAGGTTGAAGTATTTCTTATTTATTTATTTATTTATTTATTTTTATAACAGTGTAAAAAATGTGCATGTGTGAATATAAAAAAAAAATTTAATTACTACTGGTTGTTTCTGAAATGTAAATTCTGTCTTCATTCTCTCTCTCTGAGAATTAGGACATAATTACATTAACAGAATTACAGCAACATCAAGTAGTAATTACATGTCATTAATTGCTGTGCTTTGACAAGAAAACAGTTGCTATAATGTATGTAAGTGGCTGTTTTAACATATACCTTGAGAAAGCAGCATCCCAGCTCTTTTTACAATAAAGACAAAGAAGAATATCCCCTCTCATTGGTACTGCATCTGAGGCTTTCTCTGTGCTGTAGTGAATTTTACATCATCGTAATTGCACTAAATGTAAGTAAGAGCATAAAAACCAACATTCAGAGATGTTCTGGTTGAAGGAAAACTGTTTAAAGTATTTTCTGATACAAGCAATAAATCACATGACTGGTACTCTACAGTGCCTCAGCTCCGCAATTTATCGGTTCTGCTGCCACACACGTCCTCAAAAAGCTGTCAAAACAACTACGAGAGCCCTCCATCACATCTCTAATTTATTCCCAAAGAGTTCAGTGAAGTCAAAGCTGATATTTTGGTTAATGTGGCATAAAGACATCACAGCTGAATGTCTGTCGTGTCACACGAGACAGCTTTGATTCTGTAAGTCAACATGGCTTCATCAGTGGAACACCTACACAAGCATCTGACACTTCCTGTGCTCGGCGTAAGGGAGAAACAGCACGTCAACTGCAATTCGCATTTCAGCATTTCCTCTAGTTTTCCTACATGCAGCCGTCAGCTACTGATCTTTGCCTCCTCAGCTATCCAGAGGAGAAAGACAGCGAGAGAAAGAGATGAATAGTGAATGGATGTTGCAAAAAGACACACTGACTGTTTAAAATGGAGTGCAAAAATCTCTCGAAGTCCTACACCTCCAGAATTCCTCCGGCTGTTCTGTTCTGCAACTTTTACATACGGTTTTCTAAAGAAATTTCACAATGTCATGTTTTATAACCAGGAAATATCTCAAGGAAATATGGTTCTATTCAAGATTGTATTTTATTTTTAAGGGGAAGTGAAATTCCCTTCTCAACTACCAATTAATGTGCAGTGAAAACAGCTGCTCATAATTGAATGCATGTAACATGAAAGATACCGAACTAATACTTCCCTAAAAACCAATCCATAGACCTTAAAGAAGAGGCACAAGCCATATCTAGGGATCCTAATATCGAGGTGAGCTTAAGTGAGTATGCAACCATTTAAAATACCCAGAACACCCTAGAAACCACATAGAAACATTCAGAAAAATATAAAAATCTAGTTGTTTCGTAGTTAAGTTTGATACTGTTAGTGATGCAGAAATAACATACAGAATTTCAAAATGTAATTTTTTTTTTTACTACTAAATCTAATGTGTCAAAATCAAACATGTTTATGCTAATAACTTTTTTTTTCTTGTTGTTCATTATATTTATGGGTTTTTGCATTTATGTGATAGGACAATTGAGAGCGGACAGGAAACCATTGGGTGAAGAGATGGGATCAGGACCTCGAGGCGGGAATCGAACTCGGGTCACCGGCAGCACAGTTGCGCTATGTGTCAGCACACTAACCACTGAGCTATTGGCGTCGACACTCATAACTTTTTAACTGTAAGGGCTAAAAATTATTTTTTCTTCTGATTCAACTGGTTTTTTTTTTACGTCAAAATTTTTCAAAAAGCCTACTTTTTCGAACTCCTCGTAGACGGTTCATTAGATTTTCACAAAAATTGACACATATCATCTATCATCCTGCCAAAAAGTTATCAAACGCATTTTGGTAGACCCATCTGTTTTTGAAAACCACACAAATGAATTCAGTGAAAAAGCTCGCCAAATCAGACACCAGGCTATATCTCTTCCATGCTTTATTGTATTCAGACCAAACTTGGTGTGTGTTATGATAACGAAGCAGAATACCGTAATTTTCCCATATCAGCCATTTTGAATTCTGTCAAAAAATGTTATATTTTCCGAACATATTGACATATTGCTACGAAACTTGGTATGTGCCTTCAGCACCATGCCCTGAAGGTACTCAAATAGTGTGGCACCAGCGCCACCTTGTCAAAAATTATAATGAAATTTAAAAAAAAATGCTAATAGCTTTTGATGATTTTTTTTTTTTTTTTAGAATTTTTGGATCATGCTGACAACAGTGATCCCAATTATGCCATAATCGGCCAAACTTCCAGTCTGACTTTTTGATTTCCTTTAAAAAAACCCTGTTTTTTCAAACTCCTCCTAGGGAGTTTGAATCCTTTGGTCCGATTTTCAACAAATTTGAATTTCTGATTATCTCCAAACCATGTCGACAAAAAGTTTTCAAAAGCTTTTTTAAAGGCCAAACTGTTTACAAATGACACTTCAATGAAATTGTTGGCATGATGCCAAGCTGATACTGAGGCTACAACTTTGCAGCACTTAGTCAGTAGCCGGGTTTCCATTACAGATTTGCACAAAACTTTTGGAATATTTTATCAATGTCCAAGGGCATAAATTTAATTTAACAGTAGGCGGGGGGACAATAAAAACACTTTCACTGTAAGGCAAGGGAGGGGGGACTCAAAACATTTCTTAACTTGCGTTTATTTTGTTTTATTACTTACACAATTATTTTAAGTATATGTCCATTATATTATTTACAATACACAGAGTCATTTGTAATGATATTTTTTAGGGGGGACAACCCTCAGACAAGGGTATACATAACAATTTGATAACAGTGCTACCTATTGGTCAAAAGCGATAAACCAGCAAATCATACTTCTAGTGATTATATTTATGATTTTTTCAGTCATTTTGAGTAAAATCATTCTAAAATGCCTTTAATTACTCACCATGTTTTTTATGTATGGATGGATGGATGGAATTGTCTATAACTAGTGATGCAGGAACTACATACTGTACCTACAGTGTTAACTTTCTCATTTAACAGATTTTAAATCATTTAAAACTTCTTTACTGTACCATTTTAAAACATTGTTAGTACTTGTTTTGTATCTCTGCAGTAAGCCAAAATAAATGCTCATTAACTTTCTGGACCCCATTAAAGGTTTAACGAGATCTGCAGCTAATATCTTCCTTTCGAGGAAAGAGTGATCATTGAGCCAGTTTAATAGACTGCATCTTACAACTCATGCATCTGGCAGTAGCCTTTGTATGGAAACACCCATCTGCATTATTGAACCGCCAGGATGTAGTGAACTCCATTATGGTAGCATAAATTTTCGCTTTCCAACACATGATAAAATTACACTAAGTGGAAATGCGTTTTATGCTATTTAAGGGATTTTCTGCTAGATGTGCACTAACTGCCGTTGCTTTGGTGAAAGCGAATCCGCCAGAATCAATTAGTCTGAGGGAATATTCCCACCCAAGCAGCCCACAAACTGGAAATCAAGCCAATATACTACTGCTGATGGCCAAAACGGAGAGAGAGAGAGATTTGTAACAGCACTTCAGAAATATTTATCCATGCTCGGAGGGCACAGAGACTGCAGATTTATGTGTATATGGTGAGCTGTTTCTGCACACACTCGGATCGCTGGGATAAATCACTACGTTAGTGAGCAGAGTTAAATTGCATTGATTTAGCAGAGTGTTCAACACTGTGCTGGCAGTCTGTGCAAATGAATGGAGTTGTCAGCTCATGCACATGAACACACACACACACACACGCACACACATCTTTAATTAAGTCACATTGAAAGCACAATTTACAGTGACTTGCACAGGCAAAAGCTCTCTGAACAGTAGAGGTCTGACAGCAGAGCAGCAACTGAGTATGTGTGCTCAGCTAAATATACCTTCAAGTGATACATAAATTACCCTCAGGTGCTAGAACTAAGTATGAAACCTAAGTATAAGACACATAAAAGCAATTTGCACTTTCTGACAGTTTGCATGTTCGTCAGGGTTAAAATGGATATGTTAATTAGGGCTATCTACTGACAACACATTAAGTTTACTGTATGATATGCTGATTAATTAATCAAATAAATCACATATATATTTGTATTTACAGAGAAAAGCATCCATATGATGATACTGCCATGAGCAAGAGAGGCTATGTATTATAGTAATTCTACCAGGAAGAAATACAAATTCTTATCTGAAATAAAAACAGTAAAATTACATCAGTGCATATTAAGATATAGAAGCATATTAAGATTTTTATTGTTGTTTATATCTATATACATGCACTCGCTCTCTACTTTAGACTGGACCAAGTAAAATTAACAAATAAAGCTTTGACCACTAAGGATAAAAATTGTTAATTTACACCCAAATGTTTAACACCAATTGCAGTATAAAATAAAATAAAAATAAACTAAAAAAAAAATAAATAAATAAAATAAAATGTCAGGGCTTTACAATACAAACTGCTGCTAAATTCATTCATTCATTCATTCATTCATTCTTTAAATCAAGTGAAAAAAATAAAATAAAAACAAAAAACAAAAAACAAAAAAAATTTAATTAAAATAAAATAAAATGTCAGGGCTTAACAATACAAACTGCTGCTAAATAAATTCATCACTCATTCATTAAATCAAGTGAAAAAAGAAAAATAAAATGTCAGGGCTTAACATAAAAAATAAAAAAAAATAAAATAAAATAAAATAAAATAAAATAAAATAAAATAAAATAAAATAAAATAAAATAAAATAAATGGCAGGGTTTAACATAGATAAAATAAAATAAAATAAAATAAAATAAAATAAAATAAAATAAAATAAAATAAAATGTCAGGGCTTAACAATACAAACTGCTGCTAAATAAATGAATTAATTCATTCAATAATTCAATAAAAGTGAAAAATTAAAATAATAACAATAATAAATAATAATAAAATAAATATAAATAAATAAATAATATAAAAAAATAAAAAAATAAAAAAAAAAAAAATGTCAGGGCTTAACAATACAAACTGCTGCTACATAAATTCATTAATTCATTTATTCATTCATTCTTTTACTCATTCACTAAATCAAGTGAAAATTTTAAAAAATAATAAAATAAAATAAAATAAAATAAAAAATAAAATGTCAGGGCTTAGCAATACAAACTGCTGCTCAATAAATAAATAAATAAATAAATTCATTCATTCATTCATTCATTTATTTCAGTCAGTCAGTCAGTCAGTCATTTATTAATTTATTAATTTATTCATTCACTCATTCATTAAATCAAGTGAAATGGATCAATTTGTTTACTGTATGTCTTATGTATTTATTAAAAAAACTATATTAACAAGACTATTATTTTATTACTCTATATCAAGAAATTAAACATTTTCTGCTCATTTATTTTTTGGTGCCAAACATATAGACTTGGTGTGAATGAACTTTCAAAGCAGCAGTGAGAAGTGAATGTTGTTCAGGTCTCTGAGGCAGCCCTCATTAGTAAATCAAACTGCTCAGAGGACAGCACAGAGGAGTTCTGTCTGTTCCTCTCTCTTTCCCTCTATCTGCACCTCTCTGTGTAAGTGACCAAGCAGGAGGCTGGTTGTTCCAAGTCATTAAAACGCATCCACAGACCCGCGAAGGCCCAGAGTTTTGGCTCATTACTTCGATTCCCCATGGAGCTCTGCAGGAGAATCTCCATCTAAAAACACTACCTCCATTCGGGCCCAGTGCCCCGACTCTCCCGGTCTCATCTGCCGATTCCACTGAATCAGCTCCTCTAGTTAACTGCCACAGCCTGTCCCTGACTCTCAGCCTCACACAATAGCTTTGATTTAACATCCGGCCGCTGAAAACCAGAGACAGGGAACTTAAAGTCAACTCCATCTACTGATTTACCAACATCATGAGAAAGTTGCTTATAACTTTTACAGCTGAAGTCAAAAGTTTACATACACTTTGCCACCAAATTAAGAGTGATCATACAAAATGCATGTTATTTTTTATTTAGCACTGACCTGATTAAGATATTTCACATAAAATACATTTACATATAGTCCACAAGAGAAAATAATAGTTGAATTTATAAAAATGAATGACTCTGTTCAAAAGTTTACATACACTTGATTCTTAATACTGTGTTGTTACCTGCTCAAAACACGATGCATAAAGCTTGGGGGTGAAAACTTTTAAATATCAGGGTAAATTTAACATATTTTGTCTTCTGGGAGACATGTAAGTATCTCCTGTAGCTTCTGAAAGACAGTAGCAAACGAACAAAAAAAAAAAAAAAAAGATATTTAGGCAAAATAAGAACAATGTACACATCTTCACTCTGTTCAAAAGTTTTCACCCCCGACATTGTGTTTCCTTCTGAAACATCAGTGAGTGTTTGAACCTTTTGTAATACTTGCATACGAGTCCCTCAGTTTTCCTTAATGTGAAAAGATGGATCTCAAAATCATACAGTAATTGTTGGAAAGGGTTCAAATACACAAAAATGCTGAAAAAAAAAACAAAAGAAAGAATTTGTGGAACCTGAAGGATTTTTTCTGAGGAACAGCGAGCAGTTTAACTGTTCAGGACAAACAAGGGACTCATGACTTGTATTTTATGGACTATTTTATGTGAAATATCTTATTCAGGTCAGTACTAAATAAACAATAACATGCATTTTGTATGATGCCTGGTGAAAAAAACAGCATATGCTGGTAGGTATGTTTTGATGCTGGGATGCTAGTTAGGTAGGTTTTGATGCTGGTTTAAGCTGGTCCTTTGCTGGTCCTTTGCTGGATGCTTAAACCAGCATCAAAACCTATCTAACCAGCATTCCAGCATCAAAACATACCTACCAGCATATGCTGGTTTTTTCCACCAGGGATACCTCTTATTTTGGTAAAATACTTAACATTTTGCACATTCTGCAAGGGGTATGAAAACTTCTGACCTCAACTATAAATAAAATATTATTTCCAAAAAGCTGATCTTTTTCATCATTTTCAAAAGCATGTATGTTTTACAAAAACATTGAAAGCATCTTCTTGAACGCAAATCCATTTATTTGATTCTACTCATTACAGTATAAATCACTTCAGCCTACCCTGTCAACCACTTTGAGCCTGATGAAACATGAGGATTCCCAAACTAGCAATTGAATATATTTAATAAACTCCACTCATCTTTTTAATAAACGGCAAGGTGTCATTTACTGCAACAGAACCAGATGGAACATTTACTACTCGCAGCTGATGGCTCCGGTGGGACAGGACTTGTTACCATCACATCTCAAAGACTAGATTGATTTTTACATTCACTTAGTTCTTTACTCTCTCGCTGTATATCCAGATATAAAAACCCATTTAAAAACATTTCAAAGAAGACTGAAAAGAAGCAAATTTAACGTTTTTTTTGAAAGTCAGAGTTAAACCTAAGTACCATCCTGGTCTTGAACTGCACATTCTGAATGTGTTTTCTTATCAGACACATCCAGCTCAGGTCTCGTCTTACATAAAATGTACTGTTGCTTTAAGAAGAATCAGAGCACTGGGCAAATTTAGCCCATGCTTGGCTTGAGTTGAACAGCCCAGTGTGGCATCCTCCAGTGACTCGATAACTGCTTCCTGCTGCACTGCGCTTGCTTCCTGCTGTGAGCTTCTTGAGAGTGAGGACTGACTGAGCTCAGAGGAAAATGACAGTGACACTGCAAAACAATCTGGCCTAAAAAAACAAGGTCAGATTTTAGGGCTATTGCTGTCAAACTGACTAAGCCTTATATAACCACACTCATCCTTAGTGAAACCAATGATCTGGTGTTTGGAGAGTCAGTTATCCTGAACGCACCACAAGGTTAGTCCTTACAATGTTCATTGCAAATCATCCATCCGGTGATGCTTGTCACTCAACTAAAGCTGTAAACTATACAGGAAACTGTGTCAGTTGGTACATTATAATATTAAAGGTTGCACAGAAATTGCATATAAGCATTTAAATTGAACAAAGAGATTATACATTTAATAACATAATTATGTTCCTACTCCATTTTGTTGTTGAAATATACAAATTTAAACAGTGGCTATCAAAAAAACTTGTTCTCATGACAGATTTATTCAAATATACACTAAGAAATAGGCTATAAACATCACTAACTTGTAAAATTATAATAAAAATGTAAAGTAGTACATTTATTTAACAATACACTCATTTTTTTCTAGCTGACAGCGACTTTCCTATAGATGGAAGCCCATTTTCGTTACTGAATTAAAAATAAAATAAAAAAACATTTTCGCTTGCAATTGCGGGTTGACATCTTTTGTGATATAAACTCGCAATTCTGATAAATAAATAAAAATGTTTTTGCGAGTTTACATCTCATAATTGTGACTTTTTTTAACACTTGTAACACGCAAATGCAAGTTATTGAGTCAGAATTGTCAGATATAAACTCACAATTCTGATGACATATCAGTCCTTCCTCTCAAAAGTAGACTTTATAACTCGCAATTGCGAGATTATATCTCACAATTCTGAGAAAAAAGTCAGAATTGTGAAAAAATTCAGAATTGCATATCTTGCAATTCTGACTTTATAACTCGCAAGTTTATATTTAACAATAATGAGGAAAAAAGTCAGAATATCAAGTTTGTATTATGAAATTCTAAGAAAAAAAAAATAATTCTTAGATAAAAAGTTGCAATACCATTTTTAAATTTTTTATTCAGTGGAGGAAATGGGCTTCCATACTTTCCTGAGGTAAATGTAATGTTGTGTGACTTTTTTTTCAAACTGCCTTTTTTTCATGTCTCTTTGCAGTTACAGCACAGTTTGAGCGATTATACATTTCAGCAAGTTGTATAATTTCTTAAAAGTTATTCTTAATAACTTTTGATGTTCATTTTTGAATTTCATGACAAAATTGACCATTTGAAACTCAAAACTTGTCTGAAGTAACAAAGCACAAAGTTTATTGTGATTTTTGGATGGGGGATGCACTAGAATAATGTTTAGTTTATGCATAAACTCAGAACTGTACAGACTATACGATTAATTTAAGAATAACCAGTGTTGGGGAAAGTTACCTTTAAAAGTAATGCATTACAATATTAAGTTACTCCCTAAAGAAGTAACTATGTTACTTTTTAAATCTGGGCAGGGCTTGCTTGTTTGTTTGTAATATAAACAGTTCTATTTTTGGCAAATGTCAAAGCCTTTTCACATCAAAAGCCTCAGGCTTTGAGAAAAGTAAATTCACATCTGTACAGTAGACCGCAGAAGAAAAAAAATGTCAACTCTTCAGCAATAAAAAAAAAAAGGAAAAAAAATGTTAGATTATCGGTTAAAAACAGGATTAAATGCATAAAGGATATCTGTATTATTTAACATATTTAATTATTGCAGGTTTGCCTCTTATTTTGAGTTGAATTTCACTGTTTTTATTCATTTTGAGGAATACTGAATCTGTTTTTTTTTTTGTGAGTGAGATGAATTAATGCATGTTCACATTTATTCTAGAACTAACATCTTACTCCTGATTTCTCTCAGCTTGGGGACAAAAGAGCTTTTAATCAATAAATGGAGGGAAAAGTAACTGGCGTTACTTATTTGAAAAAAATAACTCAGATATTGTCTTGTCAATTAAAAAGTAATGCATTACTTTACTAGTTACTTTGAAAAAGTAATAATATTACGTAACTCACGTTACTTGTAATGTGTTACCCTCCAACACTGAGAATAACTATTAGTTAATCAAAATAGACGATACTAAGTGGCTCAGTTTCCTTTGACAAAAATTCAAAAAGTAACAAAAATTCAGACGGCTTTATATATTTCTGCAAATATTAATGCACAGCTTTTATTTAATTGCAAAAAAAAACACACACACTCTCCGTCTGACGTGCAAAAGCCTGGGTGCCTTTCCAGTTTGTTGACTAGTGTCATATTTTGAAAGGTCTGAGAACATATTTGACTAATTAAGCCTGTTGATGACAAATCTCTGACTCATGAATCTCTCCAAGTGTTTTGCTGAAACTCAATGTCAGTGGGCTCATCTAACAAGCTGTGTGAAGATAATAATCTTTCAAGAAATGAGACCTTAAACAAGATATTAAAATCTTTAAAGCATATTTTATACTGCAAAGGTTGAGCACACTTCTTATTGGTTGGAAAAATACATTTGTGACCCTGGACCACAAAACCACTCTTAGGTAGCACAGGCATATTTGTAGCAACAGCCAAAAATACACTATTGGTCAAAATTATATTTTTTTATGCCAAAAATCATTAGGATATTAAGTAAAGATCATGCTCCATTAAGATATTTAATATATATTGCTATATATTACTTAATTTGAACAACTTTAAAGGCGATTTTCTATATTTAGATTTAGGGGTTTTTTTTTGTTTGTTTTTTTGCAACCTCAGATTCCAGATTTTCAAATAGTTGTATCTTGGCCAAATATTGTCATATCATAACAAACCATACATCAGTGGAAAGCTTTCAAATGATGTATAAACCTCAATTTAAAACAACGACACTTAGGACTTGTTTTGTGGCTGGATAGTATAAAGCTAAAAGTCAATTCAGCAGATGATATTGATGATGATACAGCAATTCAGCTAGCAGATGAAATAGATGCAAATAGCGCATAAATCTTAGAAATTGTACCCGTTTCTTCCCAGTTTAAATTTTGTATAAATTCAAATATATAAATCATGAAACTAAAACTCAAAATATTTTTGAGTGCACTGCAAATGCTATAGTACACTTTTTCCATTGGCCAGTCCTCTTAGATCAACCTAGTTCACCACAAAAATAAATTGTCAGCACTCAGGCACTCGGTTTAAATGACATGTGGATACACTGACAAATGTTCACTTTTGGGATTTGGTGCTCTACATTACGGGTATCCAACCCTGCTCCTGGAATTTCAGAGAAGATCTATAACCACAGAAATGTACTATACCATAATTTTTTATAACAGAGAGAGGCCACTCAGCCCACATATTATAAATGAAACTAAATTACGCAATGCTACATATATCCTTCTCTGCTGAGTAACATCATCAGAAGCATATTATTTTTAATCAGATCTCTTTGACAGAATGACATTCAATGTTTTAGTTATTAATAGTTCACCCCTTCAATTAAGCCTGCCAAACATGTATTAGGTTAAACAAGTACAACAAGCCCTTCGGCTGAGTGGCACAATCATTGTGAGCGTGTGTGTATGTGTGAGACAGAAGAGCTACTTAAGGCAAATCTTCACCTCAGGAAACCTCAACCATCCATATCCCTTTCATATCTTCCATAGCATTCTCTGGGGAAATACCACCTTTGACCTTTTCTCTCTCTGTGCCTGTGTACAATTTATTCATACAGGAGCTCAACTCTTCTCAAGGGAGAAGGGAAAAAATCCCATTCTTCCTACATCTGAGTTGCCCAGCCTCCAAACTAAATGGCTTCTCTCGTTCAACAGTCAACATGAAATTGTCCTCCAAAAAGCTCTACTAGATTTCAGGCGGTCGACAACGGCGTGTTGGAAAATTCTGATCAGCAATGATGTCATAACGCAGTGGTTCTCCAACAGCGTGCAGTGGCACCCCGGGGTGCAGTGAAAACAGTTCCACGCCGCCTCCGGTTCCTCGCGCTGCAAAAGCCAAGACAGCCTGCCATTTATCGTTATTACATCTGAATGTGTGCCAAAGTCAATCTCATAAAGAAAGGGTTGTTTCATTCTTAAATTATGAATCTTGGATGATCACTTGCTGGGCTGCCACGGTGTAATATCCAGGGCCTGTCAGAAGCGGACGTTTAGAAGGTGACCCGCTGATATTCCTTACTTAATTCAGCTGCACACTACAAAACTCACATCACTGTCAGATGTAGCTTTTTGAATTAACATGGGAAATCTAATCTAACAAATAACAACAACAACAACAACAACAACAACAACAACAACTACTAGTCTTAAAACTGTAATATTAGCCGGTAATCAATATGGTGCCAATATATTGTGCATCCCTGCTAATCAGTGATCGACTGGATTTTTTAATAGTGAACACAACGTACACTACCAGTCAAAAGTTTTTGAACAGTACAATTTTTAATGTTTTTTAAAGAACCAAGCCTGCATTTATTTGATCCAAAGTACACCAAAAACAAATATTTTACTATTTAAAATAACTCTTTTCTATTTGAATATATTATTTATATTTTCATGGTGCTATTAGAGGGGGAAAAACATAAAAATAGCTATAACTGCGAAACCATTTGTCCTTTCAACATGAAAATCAGTGTGCACAGTCTTGGTCCAGAGCGTCACAAGTTTTATAAAGACATTTGCGTATCTCAAAAAACACGGCCGGCATTGGCCGATGAATTTTGAGCACCTGTTAGACAAGGTTAACGGAGACCGATCGGAATGAAACTTGGTTGGCCTTTTTGACTCACAGGCCCAAAGGTCTGAAAGAAATTTGAATAAAATCAGCCACCAAGATTGTACATTGCATGGTTTTTTTCGCACATACACGCAATATTCATATCATACGATAGAACTCCTCTTTCTGGACAACTTTGCCTCTAGAACCACTGCTGTCAATCAAATCCTTTGTTAAATGATTGAGATGTTAAACACATTATCAAAAAAAAAAAAAAAAAAAAAAAAAAAAAATGAAATTTATCCTTTGGGAAGCTATAACAGCCTCATTTAGAAAAGAGGCCTGTCCAAATTTACTCAAAATCCTATAAAGCCTACAGGAAACTTCATAAAACCTGGTGAGCACATGCGACAGGTGATTCTAAACAAGCATGCAGAGTTTTAAGGAGACTGGACCACAGCTGACACTACAACTTAGTTAAAAAGACTCAAAAACACTGTATTTCTAAGGTAAATGACCTTGATTTGCCAAAAATGTTTTTTAAATCATTGATTTAGGTTGGTACAGTCTTGCTAAATAATATGTAATGTCTTTTTCCTTATACACCTGCATGCCTTAAGTGCTCGAACCCCGGTAATCACTGCTAACAGCTATATTTATTATTACAATCATATTAAAAAAAGGCTGAGTAGAATTTTTTCAGTATTCTTTGATGAATAGAAGGTTCAGAAGATTATACATGTCTTTATCATTGCCTTTGATTAATTTAAAGCATCCTTGCTAAATAATTTCTATAATTTCTTTCCAAAAAAAAAAAAAAAAAAACTGTCTCAAAGGTTTTGAATGGTGAAGTGTATAATGTTAGAAATGCTTTTTATCTCAGATGGATCTTTCTATTCATCAAAGAATCCTGAGGAAAAAGTTTAATGTATCTTGAACAGCAAATCAGAATATTAGAATGATTTCTGAAGAATCATGTGATACTGAAGACTGATGCTGAAAATTCAGCTTTGATCACAGGAATAAGTTACATTTAAAATTTATTCAAATAGAAAAGTGTTATTTTAAACAGTAAAAATATTTTAAAAATTTGACTGTTTTTGCTGTGGATCAAATAAATGCAGGCTTGGTGGGCAAATAAATGCAGGCTTGGAAAAACATTCAAAATCTTACTGTTCAAAAACTTTTGACTAGTAGTGTAGATATTTACAAAATGCAATTCAAAGAGATAAATGAGACTTGCTTAAATGAAAAGAAAACGTAATTTTACATATTTGCTACCCACCGACAAAGCTGTGAGTAGAATTTGGAACTGTTAAAGTGGAAAAAACATTTCTAGTTATTTGCTGGACTATTATTAGAAGCACTGAACAAAATCCATAGGATTTGCCCTAATCTGAATAACATGTTCGGAAAAGAAATTACGTACTACGAAAAGGGAATAAATACAGAAAAAATATTTTTCAATGCTTTCTCTCGCAATTATATCACTGGGTAATCATACTATATATAAATTGCAGGCATCAGGGAGCCGCTATTAATATTAATATTAATATGAAATCACTTTTGAATGTGCGCTCGCTTTTTATTTTCACTTTCATGATTCGTAATCACACATACTGATTTTACTACAGAGTAGCAGTACTTACCACACATTTTACAAGATTAGATGTTTGTCAGTGGTTCTCAGGATCTGCAAATTATTTGCCATCATCCTATCAGTCATCTCTCCTTACTTTGTTTATGTGGTTAGTGAAATTTTATGTACTGTAATGGCTACCACTAGCTTTAGTGGCCTTTACTATTTGGGCACAACCCTAGATGTCTAAGTGATTATTAAGACAGTGCTTCTGAACTATAACTGCCCTAAATAAACAGATCTGATTCATAATTTGGAAAAATGCCTACAGCAAGAGCCTAATTATCATTTAAATTCGGTGCAGTGTGAACACAAGAAAGCTGCTTTGAAAAACAGGTGCTAAGCCTGTGATCGCTCCAATGCATTCTGAGAGAACAAACAAAATAAATACATGTTTGGTTGCACAACTCTAAAGGGTGACCGCAATAAATTAATTAAATCCAGGTTTGAGTCTTATCTTTTTAGTTTGAGAAAATGCTAGAAATTGGATAATGGATGCTTTGTTAACAACTCTGAAATTACATGTCAGTACAAGCAAATAACCGAAATGACAGCTCACCACATGCTGAAAAGACCAGCACACCTGATGAGTGTTTTCTATTCACACAAAGCAGGCAATTATGAATAAGTCTAAGTGTCACAGCAGAAAATGAGTGGGCCTCTCTACATGAGAAGGGGCCTTTGTTTAATTGTACGCAGGAGAGACGAGGCAAGAGAGAGAGAAACGGGACCGAGCGAGACGTGAAAGAGAGATGAGAGAGATGTAAGGTTAAGGGCTATCTATTATGTATGACAGAAAGCTCTTGGCAATGCGCCTCTGTAGGAGGACCTGTGGAGATTGAGTCACAGCGAGAGGAGCAGGCCAGAGGCCAAATCCCTCCAGCACGAGAGATCATCACCTGACTGACACCACGGCAGGAGAGGAAATTACACTATGAATGGCAAACAAGTATAATCTAGAGAGCAGGATGGCTCACTGCACATACAATGCTGACCAGTGGCGGGTGAAGGGAGTTTTGGGAAAAGCGACCGGTTAACAACTTCAAAAACTAAATGAACAGTGCTTGTTTTAGAGCCGCCAAAACCTAATACTGTCTGATGCAAGCAATAGCCAGTGGAAATGTATTTCTGGTCGTAAAATATCTTCATGGAACATGATCTTTACTTAATATCCTAATGATTTTTGGCATAAAAGAAAAATCGAGAATTTTGACCCATACAATGCATTGCTGGCTAATGCTACAGATATACCAGTGCTACTTATGGTTTTGTGGTCCAGGGTGACATATATATATAAATTTTTAAATAAAAGTATTTAAACTTCACTGGACAAACAAACTATGAATAAAATGGAATATGAGTCTATTAACAAAAAAAATGAAGATTTGGAAAGAGGGGAAAAATATAATGTAAATTGTAAATACCATTTAAATACCACATTAATGACGAGTGATACTTAAAATATGAAACATACATACCATGTTAATGCTACACAAGATAATATTGTACATAGCTATCTGAATCACACTTTAACAGAAGGTGGTGGTATTGGTGTTCAATGCTGGTTGCCATTGTTAAATTAAATTAAATTTAATTTAATTTTATTTAAAATAATTTTAAAATAATTTTAAACATAATTCAAATAAAAAAAATAAATAAATAAATAAAAAAAATACAAATAAATAAATAATAAATAAATAAATTTTGGGGTTGTCTACCAATATTGAGATAATATTGTAAATGTGAATTCGTTTGGCCAGAATAATTGTCTCATGAAAATGTGATATCATAACAAACCTATTTAATTTTTTTTTAATTAATTACAAAATAAAATAAAACAAAAAAATTACTAATAAAAAAAATAAATTTGTGTCATGAAAACGTGATATCATAACAGACATATTTAATTTAAATTTATATATATAAAAAAAATAATAATTAATTAATTAATTGCATTAATACCAAAAAACATGAGAATAAGTGCGAACATCGAGAATACCTGTATACAACTATAAATATACACTTTTACTGTGTTATTTTTAGTAAAAGTGTGGTTATCATTCAAATTATTGAGTTAGATTGAAAAAAATCTTACAAAATTACTTTTTGCATCCCTACTTTTGGCCAGAATAATTGTGTCGTGAAAATGTGATATCAGGACAGACCCCAGAATTTAAAATCGACATTAAAACCAAAAAACACGAGAATAAGTGTGAACATTAAGAATATATAGCTATAAATATACTGACAGTCAATGATTACTCAAATTGACCCCCAAAAATGTGTGTTGGGGGGAGAGCAATCATGGTAAAACAGCCAAATATTGACTGATTAATCAGCCTCTCATTAGTATATTCACACAGCTTACAAAGAAAGCAATGGCATGACTGAAGCAAGGTTTCAACTAAAACCAACAAAAAAGGCTGCAGTAATAGTTTTTGAAACTAACAGAACAGTTAATGAAATACAGCCAGAAGTCATGCATCCTCATCAGAGGAAACGTTAGACTGTTCAAGGCTACCATAAATTTAAACATGCTTTGCAAGGCCTGGGATTTCTCAAGAGCTACTAAGGTGTGTGTGTCTGTCTGTGCACTTTAATAAGAAGCAATCCATTCACTTCCTGCAGGGAGACATGTTTATACAGCTCCTACATTTGGTGAGGAAGCAGAGAAACTGATTAGCTTCATAGCACACACACACACTTTCGGCTACTGGCAAAAAGGTGAAACAAAATCTCTTGTGAGACTTCGTGTATACTGTAGGATGAATCTGACAACATAATAAACCATCTGAGAGAAACGTTTTTCTCAGATGCTTCATTTACCCAGCATGCACTTCACCCTTATACTCTTCCCTGCCCAACAACAGGCGCAAAGCACATTTGCAGGATCGAATTTGTCTCCGAATTCTATTTGTCTTCAAAATATTGTTTTAAGTTGGAGCTGTGGCTCCATGTGCTTCAGACATGATGACTTGTGATGGTCATGTGGGTTATAAAAGTTCAAACCTGGCCTGCGCTGTGTCCTAAGTCCAGGTTCGGCCTCTCTGCAGTAATTTCCTGTCACTTTCGATTACACTTGTTAGACTTGAATCAAATATAGCCAGAAAAGACCGAACATGATTCTTCTTAGAAATAACTGTTCTTGGAGTGCAGTAGGGATGATGTTATTTTGTAGGCCAACTCAGAAGCTAATACGATTTTTCCACTAGCTTTTTGATTAATGGAGAAAATATGTCCGTCACCAAACAAAGTTTATGATTATTACGCATTTTATTCATCAACTTTTATAAATGATGAACCCTAAATACACTCGGCAGAAGTAAAAAGCTGAAGTCAGGCTATGAATGAACTACACCAGGGCTGCACAACTTCAATGTCATCAGCACTAAGCTTCCAACAAGTTGGAAAGTTTGAGTTAGAAGAGTGTACAGGAGTAAGACTGTAAACACACTGAGTCTGTAAAAGTGGACTGGTGAGTAGATGAGTTTTCCCGTTTGGCATGATGACATAATGTCTTTAACAGCCTCCACAGTCCCATTTAGACACTTATAAGCATCTGCCTTTTTCAAGACTAACCCATTTCTGGGTTTTAGGACTCGTTACTGCAGCAACACATAGCGAAACTCAAAACATGATGTCTAGGGTTAAACCGATACTTAATTTCTCAGCTGATACTGATGGTTGATTACGGATTACTGTGATACAGAAAACCCTCTCATTACAAAATTCAGTAGACACATGTAACACATCAGCATCTACAAAAAAGTCCCCTGGTACGAAGTCTGAAACCCAACAGGAAGTCTGTTATTTCGAATTTTCTCTGCAAGTTTTGTGCCATTTTTGCCA
Source organism: Labeo rohita (assembly GCF_022985175.1). Classification (NCBI taxonomy): domain Eukaryota; kingdom Metazoa; phylum Chordata; class Actinopteri; order Cypriniformes; family Cyprinidae; genus Labeo; species Labeo rohita. The sequence goes on from NC_066873.1 coordinate 37,053,671, forward strand.
TTTTCATCCTATTGAAATTGCTAAGATTCTTCTTCTCCAAAATGAATCGCAATTTTAGGGCTAAAACATGCTCAAAAACTCATGAAACTTTGCACATACACCAAAAGTAGTGAACAAATCTGATATGGGTTTCAGACGTGGGTGTGGCAAAATGGCTTGCTAGCGTCACCTATACATTTTCAATGAAGTGCCCCTCGAACTATGTTTCACATACATGTACGAAATTCGGTATACACATGTAACACACCAACACCCACAAAAAAGTCCTCTGGTACGAAGTTCGAAACCCAACAGGATGTCTGTTATTTTAAATTTTCTCTGCAAATTTTCAGGCGTTGTATTTAAACTAACTGCTGGAGATTTAAACAGATCAACACCAAATTTGGTCAGTGTAATCTAAAGCCCTTTGTGACATTAAATTGCGAAGATTTTGAGTTTTCGTTAAGGGGTGTGTCCGTGGCGGCCTGACAAACTGACAAATGTTTTGCCATGAAAAAGGAAGTTTCTGCACCAAACTTCACATGTTTGATAAGAGTCCTGGCCTGAAGACATCTAAAGGCATTCACATTCAGTTATAATTATAGCACCACTTGCTGGCAGCAGGATATGTCATGTTTTTACACTAACTCACTACTAATCATATAAATGATTTAACTAATTTCATTTAAATGCACAAATGAACAAACGACTCAGACCCAAAGACTCGAGAGGTGAACTAATCATTTCTGTTTCCTATGAAGAACCAATAAGATGGTACGCATACACAGTCACTATGAAATGAACGAATCCCTTTCTGAGACGACTCGTTCATCCCGAGTCATATTAAAGATTAGTTCAAATTGAACAAATCGTTCATGAATGACACATCACTAACTGGCACTAGAACCTGGGGGAGGCTGCCGCTGCACATCTATTACTTTTTACTCTATCACACACCGAAAGGGTCATTCTGTACATGCATTCTCAGATTAAATGCAGCAATCCAAAACAGTAAATCTAATAATCATTCAGGCAAAACTTTGCTTCAAGAACAATCCACACTGCTGACGAGATCTAATCGCTAGTACAAGTTGAGCACATGTGAGCTATTCCTCTCATTGGCAAGACATATCGGCATAATTTTTCATATCGGTCCGATGACGATATTTACATTAAAAACCGTTATCAACCAATTTCCGTTATCAAAACCAATGTTCGATAATATCATGCATCCCTACTTTCTAGGCTACAATCCATTCAAAATTTGCATGAAACATATTTATGCTTGAAACAGCAATGATATCATAGCAATAGTTGGGACAAAAAAAATAATATTTTTCAAAGAATGATAGTTCACGGTTCCAAAAGTTCCAAAAAGCATGTTAACTTCATTGAGATAAACATGAATAAACAAGAATATTCATTTTTGGGTGAACTAACCCTTTTAAATGACCCAAACTTTACTATGATGTTTTAAGTTTTAAGACCGAAACCAAACCCAACTTCACACCTTTTTTCATTTCCTTTCCTAGTGAGTAGACCCAGATGCACAGGTTCTCACAACTCAGAAGTGAAGGGGGAAAAACTATGCATGTGCACCTGAAAGACATAAACCCGAAAAAACCTTGAAACTGTCAAAACCATTAGATAGATTCTATTAAGCAGAAAATGAACAAATTAAAGAAGTCCGCTTCCAGAACAAAACTTTACAGATAATGTACTCACCCCCTTGTCATCCAAGATCTTCATGTCTTTTTTTCTTAAGTTGTAAATATAAATATAAAAAAAAAAAACTATATAAATTATTTTTATCGTTTCGCTAGATAAGTCCCTTCTTCCTCGGCTGGGATCGTTTGACGTCACATTTAAACTGCATTTTGGAAGTTAAAAATTGGGGCACCATATCAGTCCATTATATGGAGAAAAATCCTGAAATGTTTCCCTCAAAAAACATAATTTCTTTATGGCTGAAGAAACAAAGACATAAACATCTCGGATGACAAGGGGTGAGTACACACTGTCAATTTTTGTTCTGTAAGTGGACTTCTCCTTTAAATAATTCCAAAACCTAAAAGAGCCCCTCCACTCGACTTCCCCTGCTTCTGTCTTCCTGAATCATCCTTATGAAATGATCACTCCCAATAATCAAGAGAAACTCTGGACGGCGGCAGTTCTTCAGGGACCCACTTAACCACAGGCTAACGCTGGTAATTAGCTCCAGCCGGCAGGAGGGGAAAAGATCTGTGCCACCTGCAGGAGAACATGTACTCTGGAAAAGAAGGAGGTCAAGAAACGAGGGGGATTTCAAAGGACGAGTGAGCGCCTGACCCTTAAAACTTGGTTGTTTGATTAACTCCGCACCCCTGCTCTTCGTTTATAAGGCATGCATGCTTGATTGAATACCGAAGCGCAGATTTAAACTTAATAATGAGACTGGATTGCTTAGATAATCATTTAATTGTCAAACTCGGCAGTCCATTATTCTAAGAGCTTAGTAATTAAATGGATTAATTGGTCTAAGTACGATGCCAGCATAATGAGACGGCTGATCAGTGTACAGACTGACTGAATTGGTTTTAGCTATACTCCAGTTCATTGTTCGGTGATGAACAGTTATGAAAAATCTTGGCCTGGTCATATCAAATTCATAAAGTATTATTATAAATGATGTTCAAATTGATTCATGGAGCATTTGTATATCACTCTAATGTATATGAGCTAATGAGAATCTGAACAACATGCATAAAAATGAAGCAGTCCTCCTGTTTATGCCACTTATCAGTCTGACAGTGTCTTCACTCAATATGTCCCTAAGTTATTCCTGCATTATAAACTCATCCATCAATAACAGACTGAGAGAACGTGACAGCAAGAGAGCAAATAAAATGAGAGAGAGAGCTGTACAGTACTGGCACCAAACCTAGTGTGTCCTGCCAGCAACTACAGCTGTTAAACGGACGGACGGCAACAAATGCACTTCAAATACAACACAGTAAAACGCCCATCTACACTCTCAGCCACACGTTTAGCCTTATTAAAACAGCTTAAAAATGTAATAATATTACCATTAATCATTATCAAAACTGTCAGCAGATTACAAGAGTACATACTATGATTGATTTCAAATGTTGATCTTACTTTTAAAGCATCAACTCTACAAATAGTAACTAGATTTATTATGGCTAATAAATGCTATAAATAGCAGTTACGTTTTTTTAAATCAAATAAATGCAGCCATGGTGAGCATTAGAGACTTGGTAATGCAAATAAAAAATATTATAATATTTAAAATTTAATAATCTAAAATAATATAGAATATAAAAAAATTAAATAATATTATTACTCTGTAAAAAACAACTTGTTGAGTCAACTTAAAAAAAATCGTTACCCCGCTGCCTTCAAATTTTAAGTTCAGTCAACTCAAAAAATTGTTTTTAAGTTTTACTAAGTGACAGCTTAGATATTTGAACTGATTCGCTTTACAATTTTAAGGCAGTTGGGTAACACAGCTTTTAAGTTTAACAAACTTAATTATTTGTTCAGTCAACTTAAATATCTAAGTTGTCACATAGTATATTTCAAGTTCACTAAACTTATTTAAGTTGACTGAACTTACAATTTTAAGGCAGCAGGGTAACAAATTATTTTAAGCTGACTCAGCATTTTTTTTGTTTGTTTTACAGTGTAACAATATAAAAATAATTTACCAATACATAAAATATTAAAAAAAAATATGATGAAAAATATTAATTTTTGTTTATAATTTTTTTTTACATTCAGAAAAAAAAAAAGAAATGAAAGAAAATTCAGTTAATGTTTTCCACAGTAGTTATTTTTTTTGTAATAACTTCACTGCCATTATTTGTGTCTCTTATTTTAAATTACTTGTGCTTTTCCTCATTTTTAAGTTGTTTTAGATAAGAGCATCTGCAAAGGGGCTGTGAAAAATGAGACGAGGAAAAAAAAAGAATAAGAAAAAAAAATGACTGCTCTCCTCCATAAATCAGATCAGCGCGCTGCCGGTGATTTGTGTTTACCCGCGTGTGTGTCCCCAACAAAAATGAACATCAATATCAGCAGCAGCGTTCCCCACGCCATGAACGGAACATGACAGGCCAACAGGAAATTGCTTTCATTATTAATTCAGCATCTTGTATAAAAAAAAAAAAAAAAAAAAACTGTCCTCTAGCCTGCACATAAGGTGATCACCAGGGATGGAGCGAGTACATTAATCAACTCCTTAATGAATAAAACATGAGCCATAATGCTTTAAACGATTCCAAATCGCCTTTTCATATCCTCCAATAGTGATTTGAGGCTCAGGTTAATGGCAGAGGAAATGATATCATAACCAGCTTTAATATTCACACAGTTAAGGAGCTCTGGAAATGACTTCTAATCATTGTGCGTCATGTTGTGACTTTCTCAACATACAATATTTAATAAGCAATTAAACGACACGCGTTCTGCAAATAATACAAAGGCACACAATGTAACTGCACAGGCACACAGATATTAAAATCTAATTACAGGATTCATCTTTAAGCCATAGGTTGTTTTATGGGCATTTACTGTGGTGCACATGACATTTGTTTTTTTTTGTTTGTTTTTTGTTTAATTAAGGTTTTGCCATTGGACTTCGTAATTTAAATCTTTCTGGACATAGCAATGCAGTCTTCTTTACAAATGTACCATAGTAATAATCCTTTTGTGCATGCATGTACCATGCTAACACTATGTTTTTGAGGGTATACATGATGTACCAGGGTATTACCATGATTTTATGGACAAGTGCCATGGTAATATTTTGATTTTGTACCATAAGCATTCTTTGAAGCACCTTAAAGTTCATTGCGAACTCCAAGTAATATTACATTTACAAAAAAGCAAGGTGGCAGTAGCATGGTACAGTAATGCTAATACTATGATATTCTGAAATGTACCATGGTATTTAAACTCTATTTTCAAGAATACCATAGTAGTACCATGCTACATGTCCCAAAATATAATATATGTCATGGTACTCTAGTTTTCAAAAGTTTTTGAACAGTTTTTAATGTTTTTTTTTTTTTTTGTTGTTGTTGTTGTTTTTTCAAAAGAAGTTACTTCTTATTTTGCTATTTAAAATAACTGTTTTCTATTTTCAGTATATTTTAAAATTATATATATTTTAATTTATTCCTGTGATTTCAAAGCTGAATTTTTAGCATCCTCATTACTCCAGTCACATGATCCTTCAGAACTCTTACTAATATTCTGATTTGCTGCTCAAAAAGACATTTATTATTATGATGATGATGCTGAAAGCACAGCATTATTTTTTCAGATTTCTTTTAGGATTAGAACATTCAGAATTGCAGCATTCACCTAAAATAGATTTTTTTTTTTTTTTTTTTTTTTGTATAAATGTCTATCACTTTTGATCAATTTAAAGCATCCTTGCTAAATAAAAGTATTAATTTCTATAATTTCTTCCCTTCTTAAGTAGTAAAAATATTTTACAATATTGCTGCTTTTGCTAAAATTTTTGGATCAAATAAATGCAGGATTGGTGAGAAGAAGGGAATTCTTTAAGAAACATTCAAAATCTTATTGTTAAAAAACTTAACTGGTAGCGTGTGTCAAAAAAAAACATTGTAACACCACACGCATGTTTATATAACATGTAAATATAAAAAAAAAAAAAAAAATCATGGTACTTTTTCCTCAAACATCTTCTAAAATACCAAAATAATTTCAAGCAATCAAAATATTAACTGCAAGTGTCAAGAAATTGAAGCATCATTTCCAATAATGTTATAATTACCCTAGCATTCTCTAATCGTACACATGTAAACATGGTAGTATCAAAAAAAACATAGCAAGACCATTACATTTTTGGTACTTTTTGTAAAAGAAGCGTCCTCAAAAATGCAAAACAATTTCAAACAATCAAAAAATAAACCGTAAATGTAACAAGTGCAGTGTTCAGAATGAGGTCAAGAAAGTGAGGCATCATTTCCAACAGCGCTATAATTACCCTGCCGTCCTCGAATCACACACACTCATCTCAGCAGCATCCAAAAGGAACAGCATTCGGGTTCATCTAATTCAATTACATCCATGTCAGGCAGAGGCTCCTGTAAGATTCTGGTTGTCGTGGTGACTGAGATGGTACTTAAACGTGATTAATTAGTTGCTTCTCCTCCAATTACCAGGCAGGAAGTCTCCCCGTCGACAAGCTGTCATGGAGGGAGATTGAATGAGAGAAAAAACACACGCAGTCAAGTTGTTTTTCCTCTGTTTCTTTTTTTTTTTTTTTTTTTTTCACCCACAAATCTTGTTTTCTCACTCTCCTCTTCTGTCAAAGAACCGCTGTGACTGCCAGAACCACCACTGCCAGTGTCGGATTTCAATCCATCACTCAAAACCTCAAAATCAAAAGGATCAGCTCTCTATGACTCCGTGCATCCAAAACTTTCAGTTTGACAATCTCGGCAGTATAGTTGTTTTTTTGTTTGTTTGTATTTTTTTCCCCTCAGAAAATAAGGTATTCAGTGTTAACTCCTGGTTTATTGAACTCATGTATACAAGGCATTATTACACTTGCAATATTAGTATGGATTCTACCTTTACCTGCGACATCAAAGTTTATAGCCGAACTATACTCTACAAAACAAAAAAAAAAAAAAAAAAAAAAAAAAAAAGAAGAACTCTGAATTAATTAACTAATGGCTTTACATGTTTCCAGAATGAATTAATCAATAAATAAATGAATGAGTGATGTTTTCACCAGAATGAATGAATGTCTAAAAATGCTTTCCAAAATGACAATGAATTTTTAAAAAAACTGTTTTCCAAGAGTGAATGTACGACGGCGTTTTAGTGCCACCTTAAAAAATAAATAAATGTAAGATTACGAGATTAAACTCGTAATATTTCGAGAATAAACTCGTAATATTTCGAGAATAAACTCGAAACTACGAGAATAAAGTCGAAATGTTACGAGAAAAAAGTCGAAATGTTACGAGAATAAAGTCGAAATGTTACGAGAATAAAGTCGAAATGTTACGAGAAAAAAGTCGAAATATTTCGACTTTATTCTCGGAATTTGCCTCTTTTGTGCAGTCTGAAATGGCGACCAGTGGTCGACTCCACGGATATAGGTGGTTACATCTGTGTGCTATTCGAAGAGGATATGCTGTTTCTCAAGAAACTACATATCGCCGCTTTTCCACTATCAGGCCGAACCGTTCTCTTCGCTTAACCGTTCCGGTCCGGCAGCACGGATACGATTTCATTTCCCACTGTGGTGCTGATAACGGAACTCTTTGGAATGTAAATACAAATGCGTCAGTCGTTGCCTTGGTAACGCAATTGTAATATAAACAGAGATATGGACGATGATCAGATATTTCTGTTTGTGGGACTTCGTTAAATAACAGAAAAAAAGGACACAACTATAAACAACGCAAAAAATAAACAAGGCGATGACAGGTATAACTTTACCAACAAATGCTGAGGGGATGTACATGCCAACGGAGACGGACAGCGTTCTAACAGTGGAAAAACGGCTTATGAGGTTGATGATCAAATAAAGCAATCGACCCTGAAGGAGCTGAACACCGGCACGCTCAGTACTTCAGCCGGGGTCCCAACGCATTGTGGCATATTCATATGATAAACTCAAGCCGTACGGCATTGCAATTAATGGTTGCACTGACAGCTTCAGTCGGTTTGTGTTGTGGATGGAAGCATGCAATACATTCACGTAAAAATATGACTTTATTTTCGTAATTTTGACTTTATTTCTCAAAATACTACGATTTTAATCTCGTATTACTACGAGTTTATTCTCGAAATATTTCGACTTTATTCTCGTAATATTTCGACTTTGTAACATTTCGACTTTATTCTCGTAACATTTCGACTTTATTCTCGTAATATTTCGACTTTATTCTCGTAACATTTCGACTTTATTCTCGTAGTTTCGAGTTTATTGTCGAAATATTACGAGTTTAATCTCGTAATCTTAGATTTTTTTTTTTTTTTAAGGTGGCACTAAAACGCCGTCGTATGAATGAAGAGTGATTTCAAAAAATGTTTTCCAAAATGAATGAATGAATGTTTTCAAAAACTTTTCCCAGAATGAATGAATGTCTTTAAAAATGTTTTATAAAATGAATGAACGATTTCAAAAACTTTCCCAGAATGAATGTCTTTAAAAATGTTTTGCAAAATGAACGAAAAAAATTTCAAAACTGCTTTCCCCAGAATGAAAGGAATGAATGTTTTCAAAAGCTGTTTTTCCAAAATGAATGAATGAATGAATGTTTTCAAAAACTTTTTCCAGAATGAATGAATGTCTTTTATAAAATGTTTTCCAAAATGAATGAAAGATTGAATGAAATGAACGAATAAATGTTTTCAAAAACGGTTTTCCCGGAATGAATGTCTTTAAAAATGTGTTCCAAAATAAACGAATGAATGAATGAATGAATTAATTAAAAATTGATTAATTAAAAATGTTTTCCAAAACGAATGAATGTTTTTAAAAACTGTTTTCCCAGAATGAATGAATGAATGAATGAATGAATGAATGAATGAATGTCTTTAAAAAAGTTTTCTAAAATGAATGAATGAATGACGAATGACGAATGACAAGGGATTTTAAAATCCATTTTCTCAGAATGAATGAATGTCTTCAAAAACTGTTTTCTCAGAATGAATGAATGAATGAATGAAATGAACGAATAAATGTTTTCAAAAACGGTTTTCCCGGAATGAATGTCTTTAAAAATGTTTTCCAAAATGAATGAATTAAAAATTAATTAATTAAAAATGTTTTCCAAAATTAATGAATGTTTTCAAAAACTGTTTTCCCAGAATGAATGAATGAATGAATGAATGTCTTTAAAAAAGTTTTCTAAAATGAATGAATGAATGACGAATGACGAATGACGAGGGATTTTAAAATCCATTTTCTCAGAATGAATGAATGAACGAATGAATGAATTAATGTCTTTAAAAATGTTTTCCAAAACAAATGTTTTCAAAACTGTTTTCACAGAATGAACGAAAGAATGAATGAGTGACGAGTGACTCTTTTTTCAGAATGTCTTCAAAAACTCATTTTCTCAGAATGAATGAATGTCTTTAAAAATTTAATGTTTTCCAAAATGAATGTTTTCAAAAACTCTTTTTGCAGAATGAATGAGTGATTTCAAAAATGTTTTCCAGAATCAATAAATGAATGGATGAATGACTTCAAAAACTGTTTTCCCAGATTGAATGAACGCATGTTTAAAAATTGTTTTCCAGAATGAATGAATGAATGAATTAGGTTAAACAAAATTTAAAAAAGTTTTCTAGAAAGAATGAATGGTTTTTAAAAGCTTTCCAAGAATGAATGAATGAATGAATGTATAATCAAATGTTTTCGAGAATGAATGAATGTATGAATTTTTGTTTTCCAGAATGAATAAATTAATAAATGAAATTAAATAAAAAATGAAAAGTAAAAAGGTCTTCTAGAAAGAATGAATAACTTAAAAAAATATTTTCCAGAATTAATTAATTAATTAAAAATGCTTTCATGAATAAATGAATTAATTGATTAATTAATGTTTTTAAAAAAAGTTTACCAGCCTGATTTAATTAAACAACGTTTATCAACATTTTCAGGTTTGTTTTGGTGGGAAATTTCAAGCTTTCATCACTATCTCTTTACATCATGCCTGTAAACAAAGAAAAGTAAGTTCTGCGTGCTATGTCAAAAAGATATGCTCAGACAAAACAAAAACACTGTATAATAATAAATAAATAATAAATAATGAAATAATGAAATACTCCGTAACTGTAAACAAATGTGCAAAGTTTATGAAAGAACAACATGATGACATTCTTGCCTATTTTAAAGTGGTTTTCTAAGTATTTGCGAGAGTCCCGACTGATTATTCTCCTAACAGTAACTAGAGATGTCTAGAGCGCTCCAGCTGTCATGTGCTGTAGGAGGAGTGTGTGTTTGGCAGCACTGCTTACACGTTCTCATGAGCTCCACTTATATTGATCTCTAAATCAAATCAGTGCAACCATTTAGAATTTACAAGTCCTTTCCAGAAACTTCTTTCCCCCTAAAGATGGGAATCAAAAGCAGATGAAAACCAAGATGCACAAAGCACAGCGTAGTGGGACGGAGGGGTCAGATAATATCTTCTCCATCAGTCTCTGGCTTGTTTACCCTTTCATTAACAACACAATGACGAGGATCACACGCACTTGTTAAACAAACAACACGAGCACATACCAAGTAATAAACATTTCAACTGACTAAATCAAAAAAGTACTTGAATATGAGCTTTACAATTCACTTTTACATTTCATCTCAGTTCATTACTGTAAATATGTTTTCCATTTATTTTTATAACTTGATCGGCAAATGAAAACCTTGTGGTAACCAAGTGCATACCGCTATTCCTTTAATTCCAGCAGTGGGTTTTGTTGTTCCTCTAATCTCTGTGTGTTTGTGCACTTTTAGTGGTAAGCCCTGGCTAAAAGGATAGTAATATCCTGACTGAAGCTGGCCTTCACCTCCCTGAGCCTGCAATATTTATGACATGAGAGAGTTATCCACTGCCAGGGATGCAATAACTTCAAGAAAATATGACAGGGTGAGAGTGTACGTGCTCATATGTGTGGTAAGGGTCTCTGAAAGCTTTACAGTAGAAATTAGGGTCAGCGTCATAATAAGGATCCTGGACTCTGTAAACCTGTTTCAAGTTGAGGGTTAAAGCGAGATAAATACGACACAGGAGTACAATAATGGAGGAAGAGAACGTCCATGGATGTAGTGGCCGCACTCACATCCCTCCAAGCATCATGCCGTCTCCTCTGAGCGCTCTCAGAACGGTGCTAGTCTCCATCTCAATGGCTGTGCAATGACCCATTGAAATGAAACCACTGTCACAAGTTGGCTGAAAATGAGACATGTTTTGAAACGGGAGCTGAGAAAGATCCCAATGCAACAAACCATTTGGCTTTCATTGTGTGTATATAACCATGCAACCATGCTAAAATGAATAACAGCGGTATAAACAGCATATGGTTTGGCTACTAGTCCCTAGCTAGTCTGATGTCTGCGCAAGTTGTTCTAATAGTTTAACCAGAATGACTTATTAGTAATTCACCTCAGTAAATCAGCCTTACCAGTTTTTGTTTTTTATGGGTGTCGTTTTATTGTTTTTTTTGATTTTCCTAAGGAAGTCGCAGTCACTTAATTTTTCAACAAGGATCAATAAAGAAGGCCTAGTTATTGCCAAACACAATGAAAACACATACAAACCAATGCAAACTTAAAAGAAAAAAATAATAATTAAATCAAATAAACACACAAATAAAAAAAAACTAATTAATGAATATTGGATAAAATATAAATCACTTGATTTAAAATGTTAACTAAGTATTTAAATAAAATATTTTATGAAATTAATTTACATTTTATATAGAAAGAAAGAACGAACATACTTACAATATCACTACAATAAAAGTATTCTGAGGAAAATTGAGTGGTAATTTATTCAAGGAAATTACTACAAAGACAGCAATCAAACAAAACAAAATAAAATAAAACAAACAAAAAACTAAATAAAAAAAACAAACAAACAAAAATTATTTATATAAATTATTCAAATAAATAAAATATTAATAAATATTCTAAAAATGATTTATATATTTATAGAAATATAAAATAATGATTTTACAATCATTTGAAATTAATTAATCAATATTAATTAATTTAACTTATAGAACTACAATAAAAGTACTCTATTCTGTTGTATTGTTAAGAGACTTGGACAAAGTTACAACTATAAAGACAACAATTAAACAAAACAAAATACAACACACACACACACAAAACATTCATTTAAATAAATTATTTAAAAAAAAAATATTACAAAAAATAATTTCTATAAGCTAATATAAATATAAAATAATTATTTTAAAAGCATAATAAATAAATTACTTAATTAAATTATAGAACTACAATAAAAATACTATTTTCTGTTGTACTGTTGACTTGAGTGAATTACCACTATAAAAGACAGTAATCAAACAAAACAAAATACAACACAATAAAAAAGTAAAAACAAATAAAACATTCATTTAAATAAAATATTTAAATTAAATATTACAAATATTCTAAATAAAATAACTTCTATAAACTAATATCAATTTAAAATACTAATAGCATAAAAGCATAATAAATGAATACATCTATAGAACTACAATAACAATACTTTATTCTGTTGTACTGTTAAGAGACTTGAGTGAATTACCACTATAAAGACAGCAATCAAACAAAAACATAACTCAAAATAAAACAAAAAACAAAACAAAACAATACAAAACAAAAAAAACATTCAGTTAAATAAATAAAATATTACTACATATTTTAAATAAAATAATTAATTTATATAAACTAATATAAATATAAAAGCACAATTAATTAACTAATTAATTATAGAATTACAATAGAAGCACTCTATTCTGTTCTATTGTCAAGAGGCTTTACCACAAGAAAAATTACCACTACAAAGACAGCAATCAAACAAGAAAAAACAAAACAAAACAAACAAATATTTTTTAAAAAATTTATTAATATTATTTAAATAAAACGTTAATATAAATAAATAAAAAAATATATAATATTAATTAAAATGATAGAAATACAATAAAAGTATCCTGTTCTATTTTTAAGAGACTTGAGGGAAATTACCACTACAAAGTCAGCAATCATACAGCAAACCCCACATTTTATCGTTTTCCTGAATGAGTCAAACGTCTCTTTAACAGTCTCTGAATTGGTAAAATGCAACCTTGATTCCACTGGCAGTGCTTCAGCAATGCCGACAGATCATAGAGAGCTGTGTAAACTATAGGCAGTAAACCTCAGGGCTAATTCCTGTCATTACCGAGTATTGACGGCACGCTGCCTCACAAACAGAAAGCACGCCAGCCCCTGATCGAGAGAGAGAGAGGGAAATGAATGAATGAGGATTTATAGCAGCCATCACTCTGCTGCAACTATGTTTCCTGTTCTGTTCAGCAGGCGGAAAGGAAGGCTGGTAGTAGCTTCCTGTGTGTGGGGTGCTGGATTCCAGGAAATGATTAGGTGGGGGCTAAATAAGCCTGTTTCTGCCCTGGCAATGATCAACAAGGGCTAATAAAAACCCTCCTCCCTTCTGTCTCCATGTCTATCCCTCTTCCTCCACATTTTATTCTCTCTCCAGCTCTCCTACAGTGAATATTTCCCCTGTAAAGCACTGCCATGTTGAAAAGAACTGCATGGCTGCTCACCAGCATATGCTGCATTTAAGAGTTGGTTTCCAGCATTGGAGGCTTGTGCCCCATTAGGCTTCTGTACTAGCTAAATCATACAGACTTCTGATAAACAGTCACCCAAATCATGATTTCTGAAGGATCCTGTGACACTGAAGACTGGAGTAACGACTTCCGGAAATTCAGCTTTGCAATCACAGGAATAAATGATTAAATATTAAACTAGATGAGTAAAGTTTGAGAACAAACTTTAAGTTGGCTTGAGAAAGCCTAGCCTGAAAGTTTGAAGCAGTTGTAAAAGTACGAAAGCAGCTAGCATGATTTAACACGTTACTTACATGATGTAACATGTTGTTAACATGTTTTAGCACGATTAGCTTGTTGCTTGTATTTTTATAGGCTGATTACAATGTTGTTAGCATGATTAACATGTCGTTAACATAATTTGCAAGTTACTAGAATGTTGTTATCATGATTAGCAAGTTACTAGCATGTTGCTAACACGATTAGCTTGTTTCTAGCATGTTGTTAACAAGTTCCTAACATGATTAGCACATTACTAACATTTTGTTAGCATGATTAGCATGTTACTAGCATGTTGTTAGCATGTTTCTAGTATGATTACCATGTAACTAGCACGTTGCTAGCACGATCACCAAGTTACTAGCATGTTGTTAGCATGATTAACATGTTACTAGTACATTGCTAGTTGTTAGCATGATTAGCATATTAATAACATGTTAGCTTGACTAACATGCTGCTAGCATGATTAACATATTACTAACATGTTAGCATGTTTTTAACATTATTAACATGTTACTAGCATTTTGATAACATCCATCTAACATGATTAACAAGTTGTTAGCATGATTAGCATATTAATAACATGTTAGCTTGACTAGCACGCTGCTACCATGATTAACATATTAATAACATGTTAGCATGTTTTTAACATGATTAGCATGTTACTAGCATTTTGTTAGCATTCCATCTAGCATGATTAACATGTTGTTAGCATGATTAGCATGTTACTAGCATGTTGTTACCATGTTTCTAGTATGATTAGCATGTAACTAGCACATTGCTAGCATGTTTATATCATGATTAGCATGTTACTAGCGTGTTGTTACCATGTTTCTAGTATGATTAGCATGTTACTAGCACGTTGCTAGCATGTTTCTATCATGATTAACATGTTACTAGCATGTTGTTAACATGATTAGCAAGTTACTAGTATGTTTTAACATGATTAACATGTTACTAGCATGTTGCTTGCATGTTTCTGTCATTATTAGCAAGTAACTAGCATGTTGTTAGCATGATTAGCAAGTAACTAGCATGTTGTTAACATGATTAACAAGTTACTAGTATGTTTATAGCATGATTAGCATGTTGCTAGCATGATTTAGATAGCTAGATAGATTAGAAATTAGGGATGGGACGATAAATCGTTGCAACGCGAATCGAGAAATGATTCAGCATCGATTCAAGATTTTCCAAACACATCGCGATTTTTTCTCAAAACGATTCTGAGCTTAGTTTAGAACAGCAGATGGCACTGCTTGCTTTAGAAACAGCCGTGCTCTGCTCATTTCCAAGTCCTTACACGCACTTGAGCCTAAAATTTGAAAAGGTTGAAGCGAATTACAAGGGTGTTCACAGTGGGCTGTGTTTACAATAATCTTGCGTCATAAAAACATTCTGAGCCGAGGTGAAATTACATGACTCAGCCGAAGGCACAAGTTCTCTTCAGCACTCTTCTTCATGAGCATTTGAGTGTGCGGATAAAAACTAGATTAGAGCGCCATCTGCTGCTAAAATCTAAGCTCAGAATCGATTCCAAAGAGAATGGCGATGCATTCGGAAGATCTCAGAATCGATCCACGAATCGATTTATTGTCCCATCCCTATTAGAAATATTAGAGTGGAAGCTTAAAGGAGTCTAAAATGATTAGAATCAGTACATAGAAGGGAAAATTTATTGAGCCTCAAGGGATTCTGGGAAGTGTTGAAGAGTGTTGCTCATTTGAACATTCCGTCAATGTAAGTCTATGGGATTTTTGGTGGTTTGACAGTCTGGTTTATGAAAACTGTAAGCCGGATCAGTCTGAAAAGATATAGCACACCGAGTCAGACCAGTCTGAAGGTCTGGGCCGAGTTTGGTGGTTCTAGCTTGAAAGCTCTAGGAGGAGATAGATACTGAAATTTGGCTCAGAAGAAGAAGAATAATAATTTTAAATAGTAGATCAGTAAGTTGGCTTTCTCAAGCCAACTTAAATATATTACAAAAGAAAACTTTACAATTTCACAACATGACTGTTTTTATATTATGCAGCTTTGGTAAACAATAAGACTTTCTGACTTCTTTTCAGAAAGGGCAAACTTTTGAACACACATATACATACACAACACCAGATGTCCTCAAATGTATGCAAAACAATAAAATAATATTTATAGCTATATTGCAGGTGATGCAGGAACAGTGCAATGAGTGTTTAACAGATGCTGTCGACCCTGAAAGTGTATCTTCACATTTTAGCTGTGATTACCATTAAAAGAGTGTGTGTTTGCATGTGTGTGTTTGTGCTGCCTTGGTGCTTATGTCTTATTTATCCTTTCTAAAGTGATCCCTGTTAGTGTCAACATAAATGCTAGCTGACATGAAGCGCCTTCTGCAATCAAGGGCACAGCTGAAAGATTCATGAGGTAAGGTTAAATATAGGGAGAGAGATACAGATTCTGACATGATGAGCATAGAGAAGGAGAAATTACATCCAATATACTGTAGCTCAGGACATAAACTGGCTTTAATACCTTTAAACCAGACACCAGGCTTACTCACACAACACAAATCACAGTGCTTGAAACTTAAATATTCCGTGTAACGGTATTAAAGGTGACGTATCATGAAAATCTGACTTCTTCCATGTTTACATGCTATAATCGTGTCTCCGGTGCATCTACCAACCCAGAAAATAAGAAAAAGAACAACCCAGTACATTTTGTGAAAAAACAAGCCGCTCACATGATGTAGAAAGGGGATTTTATTATAATATTACCAGCCTTTTTACAAGCGACAACGGTGTACCAGTTCTAACGCTGTTCTCCCGGAACTTTGTGTATTCTGCCTCAAGACAGTTAGGATATGTCGAAAAACTCATATTGTATTTTCTCCCTCAACTTCAAAAATCATCCTACATCGCTGCAGAAATTCCCACCCAGTCTTCGCAAAGTGAACATGCAAAGAAGATCAAACACCCTTAACAAAAAAGGTACAGCGATATAGGGTGATTTTGAAGTTGAGGGAGAAAATACTATCAGAGTATTCTGTCTTGAGCCAGAATACAAAGCTCAGGGAGAGCAAGACAGGAACGTGAGAGAGGAACGTGCATATAAACTGCATTTTGGAAGTTCAAACTCGGGGCACCACAGCAGTCCATTATATCAAAAAAAAAAAAAAAAATCCTGCAATGTTTTCCTCAAAAAACAATTCTTTACGACTGAAGAAAGAAAGACAAGAACATCTTGGATGACAAGGGGGTGAGTACATTATCTGTAAATTGTTGTTCTGGAAGTGGACTTCTCCTTTAAGCTGATAGGGCTTTAAAATGCATGATTTCCATGCGATAGACATGATAATCAAAACCAAACAGACGTTTTTTGGCAGGATATCTGAGGTACGAACTGTAAATTTACAGCGCTATTTTGGAAAAGGGGGCGGGGAGCAGCAGCTCATTTGCATTAATAGAAACATGCACAAAAACACTCAAAACAGGCATTTTCAAAATGATATCATAAATTATCTGACTCATGACTTTATTCACATTATGAAAGAAGCATTTTAGACCAAAACATTTTTAATCTTGTCAAAATCAGCCCTTTTTCAGAGCGAGCCATTTTGTTGCATTTTCCTTTAAATGCTAATGAGCTCTGCTCACCCCGCCCCTCTCTTCTGTGGGCTGGCCCGCCATTCTGTTTACGTCACCCGCATTTAGCTAAGTTTAGCCGCGAAACATGCTAACTAGCACATTATTAGGAAAGCAGTTTTGCAAAGATGCGTAAAAAACCCTTACACTCACTTCTGCTATAGGTGAAGCTGCATCACAAATGATTTGCGCAAACATAGATGCATTTAGGCAGATCGGGGATCGCCGCAATTCCTTCAAAAAAGAAAGGAATCCTCTGCGTCTTTAGTGGCTCTGATGTAGGGAGTAAATGACAACTGCTATGTTCATTATTACATCCAAAAACAAAACACCTCAAATCGCTCAATCAGAGACACTCTTGTCTTCCCATGCACCGAAGTCGAAACAACGGCAGTCGGAGTGTTTACAGCTCACTCAAGGCAGGTCTAAGGTAAGACGGTCATGTCAATCAACTATCGTGGAAGCGGCCTTGGTCTGTGTGATATCACATAGACAAGATGTAGAGAACGGCTTGATTTGAAAAAGGGGATATTACTTATAAAGATTAAAAAAAATACCACTGAGTGGATTTTTATCATTATAGGGTGGTTGTGCTAACACACATTTATGTTCAAACAACATGTAAAATGTCTATCTATCTCTTGTAATAAAGTCTTCTGTACATGTTGCGGGGGTTGAGTCAAAAAGCTTGTGAATCAATCTTAAAATATCTATTCAGATTCTGATTCACTGCAGAAATACATTCAGGCTGTGTCATTACAGTAGTTTTACTCCTGCCTGTAAACGGTATCTAAAATTCACTCTGTCAATCTGTCTGTTTTTTTTTAAGTGCTAATCTGTCTCTTTCTCTCTCTCTGTCTGTCTGTCTCTTGCTCCGCCTCAGGTACTATCTGCTTTATGATCTGTGTACAGATGACTGACGGATCAGACTCCATCTCCTCCTCCTCATGTACGAACCAGAGCCCAGAGGGCAAACTACTAATGAAACAGTCAAGTTCAAATAAAGAGAAGAATGTCAAGGCATTGCTCGCCAGTAATTACTAAACGTGTGTGTCTCTGTGTGTGCGCGAGCGCTTAAACAAGTCACAACCTGTTGCGCTCATGTAATTACAACTGTGAGATTGAGAGCACTTGCTCATTGAGCTTTAACAACACACATACAGCAGCAGCAGCGGCAACGGCATGGCTAAACCACAAAAGGTTTAACACTGCGGTAAACACGAGATGAAATGCCTCTGCTGTCTGACAACACGCTTGGACAACATGGCATCCCTGAATTCCTCTCAAAGTAAACACACAAACACACGGCAGGTGAAATACTGCAGCTCCAGCTGGGGTTTCTGTGCTATAAAAGCAATTATGAAAATGAACCAGGAACTAAAGAGGAGAAAAGGAAAGTTGCTGCTCTTGAACTTCAAATGTAAATCTTTAGAATGAGTTTGTTTGCTTAGTCAAACTCGGCAGGGTGAAACAAAGTGTTTCCCACCCACAGTTTAATCATTCTCATCACAGTTCAACCATTTCAGTCTAAAATGCTTCTTTCATAATGTGAATAAAGTCATGAGTCATTAGTCTTACAAATACTGTGCTACAAGAATGATGCTGTGGTACACTGGTAATATAAACACCCATCCTACATATAAATGGGTACTGATTCAATACTATATACACATACTCCAAAGACCTTGTAAATACTTTGGCACATTCATTTTAGTACAATGGCAAACATAATTCATAGTTTTATAGTTTAGTTTAACCATTTCAGAGTTAAAATACTAATCAAACTAGTTGTTATCATTGTATTGTGGTAACAAAATTCTTAAAAGGGTTACCATGGCAAATGTTAATAAAAACAATGCTTCTGTTTGTCAGAATTACTCGTTACTATTATAAATTACTATTTTAAATATCTAAATACAGCTACATTTTAAAAAATGGTAATTTAGAAATGGCACTTCAGTAAGTAGCACTGCATTCAACATTTACCATAATCATATAAAAAGCAACACAAAAGAATATTTAAAAAAAAAAAAAAAAAAAATTTGTATATGGTACAGGCTCAAAAAAAAATGGCATTATCATGGTATATGTCCAAAAAAAGGGAGGAAAAAATTTTATGGCAGCAGCTATTTACTAAGTGGAAATAAAAATGTATTTTCTTAGCAATATGCTATTTACACTAAATGCAAATAATGATAGATTGTATTTACACTATATAAAAATCTGAACTTTTTAAGTAGTTGTTAGACACTAATTATAGACCATTTCGCTAGATGTAAACATACTGGTCCCGATACACTTCCTGTTTTTTTTGTGCGTTTTTTTTACTTTACACAAACATCACAAAAAAATACAACCAACATAACATTTGACTGGATGAAAATGTTACATTAGCACCTTTAAGATGTATTTGTATATGTGAAATAAAAAAAAAAATAATAAAAAAACAAAAAAAAACAGGAAGCGCTTCTGGACCAGTGTTGTTTACATCTAGCAAAATGATCTATACTTAGTAAAAAAAATAGCATATATTTCCATCTCAGTATCATAGTACATTATAAAACAGTACGCAATAATCACAAAATTAAGTGTAAATGACCATATTTACTGAAATTATTAAATGGATGCATCCTTATTGGGACAATAAAATCCTTCCTACACCTACTGCTAACCCTACCTGATAAACTTATGAAATACACATGAGATGCTTTATTTTTCTGCTTTTTGAAAATTTCCTTCATTTTTATTAAAAATAAACACCTTTCTGACCTGACATGTGAAGGGAAAAGGGAAACTGGAGAGAAGAGCTGAGCAAAAGGTGGGTAGGGCCCTATGAAATCAGTTTAATTTTTTTTCCCCCAAATTCCATTTATTTATTTTTTTTAATTTAATTTTTTCCATCTTAATTTTTCTGGTTTATATTTATTTATTTTTTTAATTAAAAATTCCAAACTTTTTTTTAATGTTTCAATAATTAAATAAATGAATGAATGAATAAATAAATAAATAAATAAATAAATAAATAAATAAATAAATAAATAAATGAAAAAATGAATACATAACATGCCTAAGTAACTGAAATCATGACACCAACACAATTTAACAGCAATTATTAAAATTAACAAAAATAACTTTTTAAGGCCCTATAAAATACGTTTTCAAATTCAGTTTTATTTTACCAAAATCTGTTTTTTCCATTAATCTGCTGGATTCCACTTTAACGGCTTCATTAATTTTAATAATCAAAAGCATCCCTAAATAACTGATTTCATAAAATAAACAAATTTTTATATATATATATATATATATATATATATATATATATATATATATATATATATATACATATATATATATATATATATATATATATATATATATATATATATTTTTTTTTTTTTTTTTTTTTTTTTTTTTTTTTAAATAATTTTGGTAAAAAAAATTTCCAGTAAATCATTTCTGGTAAATAAATTTTCTGGTAAATATTCCTTAAAGAATGTTTTAAAAACAATTTTCATTTTCAGGTTGCTGTGAAGTTTGTGTTTCCATATGATATGATCATTTTCCTCAAAAGAAATGGTCAAATACTCAAAGTGACTCTCAGAGCAGTTCTAGAAATTATGTATTCATGCACTCAAATATTGGAGCGGCAGGGGGTCAAAACACCGCAAGCTTCATGCGCACTTCAGTAAGTGTGTATTAAATGAAACCGCACACCTGTGCCATTCATTCACACAGAAACACACAAAACATGCAGGATTCATATTTAAAAAATGTTTTTGCAGCTTAATATTCACATACACTAGTCCATTTCACATTCTGATTAAAATATACTGACCTACTTTTAATGTATTAATCCAAATAAATCAATATATGCATTATACAGTAAGTTCCATTTTTATGACTGGATTCCACAATTCAGTCCATGATTCCGAAATCATAGGGTCCTTGATGGATTCGAACTCGGGTCGATTGCATCAAAAGTTACCGTCATGTGTCTTACGCCCCACACTGCCACGCTGTTTGCTGCTATTTGACAGGCATCATTTGTAATGTTGTCTATCCCAAACAAACACTGGTGGGCGAAGTTAGTGTAAACAACCTCTGCAAACAAGGTGGGCTATTTGCACTTAGTGTAAATAGACACTCCTAAAATGTATTCCTATGGTACATGTCCAAAAAAAAAAAAAAAAAGATAAACAACCCTACTCTGCTCTCCCTTTTTCTCTCTTACACTTGTCTTTCTCCTTACTCATTTCTCTTCTCAACCCTCTATGAGACTCAACAAACAGATCATTCTTCATTCACAGCAGACTGAATTGGTTGCGTTTCAGACAGTCTTTGAATGAGATCTGTGTTGTATAATGCTGACTACAGATCACGCCTGTGCAATTATGTGATTCATACGAATAAAACAATAGGAGTCATTTCAACTTCTGTCCTTCCCAACATAGAAAAAGAGGGATCTGAACAAGTTTGGTGACCTGAAGGACTCCATTTAGCAGTGAAAGTAAGCTAACAAGCTCATTATATTAAAGTAAATTAAGTTTATGTGCACAATAAATGCCAGTTTATAATGACAAAAATATAACTGCCTTGTTTTAAGAACATTGAGTTTATATTGTGATCCTAAAAAGTGCTGTGCTTGTCAGAGACTGCATTTATGACCACAAGGGACAAAGCAAAGCTTTCATAACACAATATAAGTGATATCAACTTTAATGAAATATCTGTTTCAGAGATAAACAGATGTGCTTGTTTCTCCTCAGAGTGAGCAGACTCAAAGAAAACCTCTCTAACGGAGAAAATCCTGCCGGATGAAAATCCTGGATATGATGAAAGAGACAAATTACTGCACCTCACACACACACACACACACACACACACACACACACACTCTCACATACACAAAGTCCCTGAGATCTCCAATGCGCTCTCTCTCGTGCACATACTGCCATCTATACTGGTCCCTGTTGGGATTTTGAGACATGCAGTGTTTCAAAAATCAATAAGCACATCTTAACGGCAAGAGAAAATATCAAACTTAAAACAAACAGAAAAGTGCAGTGTCCTCTCTAGAGAGCTGACTGAAACCCTCTTAATACAAATGACACAAAAACAGACACCTTAATTCTCTCTCTACAACAGTAATGTGAATACAGAGAATTTAAACGTCAGGCGAAACATCAAGTGAGAGCAACACTGTGTACCTAGAGTGATTTTTCAGATTTTATTGATTAATTCGAATGTAACATTTCGCCTTGATTTTACATTCTTTTTTTTTTTTTTTTTTTTTTTTTTTTTTAAAGTAAGGTTTTAAAATAAAAATATTAGCGATAAAAAAATTAGTATTAACATAAAAAAATGAAAAAAATTATCCAACTGCATGATTTGAGTGTAATCTCAGCCAAACGTTCTAGGGAAAAAATATATACATTGCCACTTAAAAGTTTGGGATCACTAAGATTTTTACTGTTTTTTTTTTTTTTTTTTTTTTTTTTGAAGTCTCTTATGCATATCGAAGTTCCATTTATTTGATCAAAAATACAGATAAAATGGTAATATTATGAAATATTGCAATTTAAAATAACAGTTTTCTATTTTAATGTACTTTAAATTATAATTTATTTCTGTTTTGCAAAGCTGAATTTTCATCAGCTGTAGTACTTTTTTCAGGATTATTTAATGAATAAAAAGTTACAAAAAAAAAAAAAAAAAAAAAAAAACAGAAATCTTTTCCAACAATATAAGTCTTTGCTAGCATTTTTTTATCAATCTAACACATCCTTGCTGAATAAAGGTGCTTAATGGGGTTCAGTTCAGGTCAGATCACCTTCACCTGCACCTTTCTCAGCAACGCAATTGTCATCTTGGTGGTGGTGTTTGGGGTCATTATCATGTTGGAAAATTGCAGTTTGGCCCAGTTTCTGAGTTAAAGGCATCATGTTCTGCTTCAGAAATGTACAGTACATAATGGAATCCATGTTTCCCCTCAATGAACCGCAGCTCCCCAGAACCAGCAGCACTTATGCAGCCCCAGACCATGATGCTACCACCACCATGCTTGACTGTAGGAGAGACACAACTTTCTTGGTACTCCTCACCAGGGCATCACCACACATGCTGGACACCATCTGAGCCAAACAAGTTTATCTTAGTCTCATCAGACCATAGGATATGGTTCCAGTAATTCACGATCTTGGACAGGCTGTCTTCAGCAAACTGTTTGCGGCCTTTCTTGTAAGCCAGCTTCAGAAGAGGCTTCCTTCTCAGATGACGCCAATGCAAACTGACGCAGCGTGTGCAGCGTATGGTCTAAGCACTGACAAGTTGACCTTCTACTTCTGCAACCTCTAAAGCAATGCTGGCAGCACTCATGCATCTGATTTTTAAAGCCAGGTTCTGCACCTGATGCACAGAACGAGTACTCAACTTCATTGATTGACCCTTGCAAGGCCTATTCCGAATGGAACCCGTCTTAGATAACCTCTGTATGACCCTGGCCAGTGGCCACAGTACTGTAACTCAGTTTCAGGTTGTTACTGAACCTCTTACAGCCTAGGCCATCTTTGTGGAGAGCAACAATTCTAATTCTCAAATCTTCAGAGAGTTCTTTGCCATTCATTTCTAGAGTATTGTTTCTTAAGATATACTAAAAATGTTGCTGAAATGTGAGGGCTGTACATATATATTTTTTAGTTTCAATATTTGCGATCAACTTCATGACTGCACACTTTCTGAAGATGAACGCATCCAGACTTATTTATTTTTAGTTTGTCGCACAGTGTTTACAAGAAACTTACACCGCTGTAGACAGTGATAAGCTTTCTGCCATCACATTTCAATCACATCACAAACTGTACTGCACCACACATCTCTGAATCTACTCCCCCAAAAAGTGCTCTAGAACAACGAATCAAATTATTTACACCGACGACAGTGGGCGACTTCAGACCAAAGCCGGCACGCTTCAGTATGACAGTAAACAAATTCTCGCTTACACACAAACCGACAGCAAAAGATGGCCTTATCTGTGACAGCCCACCTGTACACGCTCACTCTTCCTCATCCTCCTCCCCGCTCGCTTCACTTCTAAAAGTGGGTGACTGGAATATTAGCATGAAATTGTTGGGTAGAAGCGACAGCTTCTTTTAAACCCCCCACTTACGGCTCTCGCTGAAAGAACGTGTGACAACCAGTTCTTACAGAGTGAAAGAGAGAAAGACAGTAGTGTGGGGGGAAGAGAACTGAGAAAGGTTTGAAATGTTTCTCCAACACCAAAGCTTATCGTATGTACTTGCAGAAAAAGAGAAGATGTGAATTCCTCATACTATGTTCTAGCAATTGGTAAAGATGCTGTATGATGTTCTGTCAGAGCATCTGTGCTGAAATAAAGCGATAAGCCACGAGTACAGTTATATTACTATGGTTGCTGTTAGACATTAACTTATCAGGTATGAACTCATTGTAACAGACAAAAAAGTAATATTAAAAAATTAAAAGCCCTAATCAAAATTACAATACCACATAACCAAATTACTTAAACTAAAATTAAAGTAAAAATAAAGACCAGAATAAAAATAAGTTACTATTAGTTTTAAATAAATAAATAGTTTGTTATTGTTAACTAAAACTACACAATTAAAAATTCTGTAATTACTATAGATTGAAAATAAAAAAATAGGTTACAATATCACATAACCAAATTACCAGATAAAATAAAATAAAAACTAATTCACAACATTAATAAATACAATAATGATAAATAAATTACAGTACAAATAAAATAATAAATACATAAATTGTGTCAGATTTTTTTTAATTAAAATCTTTAATAAAAAAAAAACAATTGTACAAAAGACACAAAATGAGGAATTAGAAATTCAATATTTAATTAAATTAAAATATTTAAATATTTTTTGAATGAATGAACGAATGAATGAATAAATAAATAAATAAATAAATAAATAAATGTCTTGTTATTGTTAACTAAAACTAAATGATTAAACATTTAGTAATTACTACAATTACTAAAGCTAAGAAATAAAATAATAAATAATAAAAAAAAATGACAATAGCACATAACTAAATTATCAAATAATAAAATAAAAGCTAATTCAAAATATTACGTTACAATTTAACAAAAAAAAAAGTACAAAAGAGAATTAGGACTTAATTAAATAATTAAATTAAATTAAAATATTAATATATTTCATTGAATAAACTTTAAATAAATAAATGGTTTGTTATTTTTAACAAAACACTATACAACTAAAAACTTAGTCATTACTAAAATTAGCATAGCTAAAAAAATAAATAAATAAAAAAAAAATGACAATAGCACATAACAAAATGATTAAAATAAAATAAAAAAATAAGCTGATTCACAACATTAATAAATACCAAAATAATAAATATAGTACACATAAATAAATAAATGTTTGTTAAATAAATATCTGAAATGTTTCTTCAGATTTTAAATTACAATTTTTCACAAAAATTGTAAACAAAAACAGAATTAGGAATTAGAAGTTAAATATTTAATTAAATTAAAATACTGAATTATTTCATTTAATGAACTAATAAAATAAACAGTAAGACTTTATAATAAAGGTTCAACTAGTGAATATTAGTTAATGTATTAACTAGCATGAACAAACAATTATTATTATTATTATGTTAATGTTAATGAAAATACAGATGTTCATTGTTAGTTCATGTTAATTCACAGTGCATTAACTAATGTTAACAAGCAAACTTTTGATTTTAATGAACTAAGATTAATAAATGCTATAGAAGTATTTTTCATTCTTAGTTCATGTTAACCAAAGTAGTTAACTAAGGATAACCAATGAACATTATTATAAAGTGTTACTAAATAAATGTAAAAACACATAATAATTGAACATAAGGAATTGTATAATACTCAAAAAGTTTGAAAACCCATCTGAATCGGACAATGTCCTTAATTCAGAATGTAGGTGGACTACATCACCAACCTACTTTCTGAATTAATAAAGAATTCTATTTCCGTTCACATAAATCTGCTATTTTACCACAGCTTTGATGTAATTCTGCTGTAAGTATTCCAGTGAACAAAGCAGATGGACAAGGCTCAGAAAAATAACAGTAGGAGTTCATCACAGGGGCAAAAGGAGGAGCAGAAAGGTAATCAGAAGCTCACTGCACGCCGAAATCCAGTCGATGCCTTGTACCGCAAACAGCTCGATCTTTCTGGTCTTGGTGG
The DNA here is from genome assembly GCF_022985175.1 of Labeo rohita. Taxonomy (NCBI): domain Eukaryota; kingdom Metazoa; phylum Chordata; class Actinopteri; order Cypriniformes; family Cyprinidae; genus Labeo; species Labeo rohita. The sequence goes on from NC_066873.1 coordinate 37,080,140, forward strand.
AGATGAACTGAAGGCTGTTTTATTAGACCTTATCTGTAGAGGCTGCAGGGGTGGTTTACCTACAGACCCAGTGCTCATAACTCCTGTCTGCACGGAGGCTTCTGCTAAAATGTTCAGCGTATCTCTAGAGACTGATCGGGGTTTGCTCTCACAGCTTGTAAAGTTTTATTAGAATTTCGATATAAATCCACAGATGGTCTCACCGAACAGACCGCAGAGCATTTACTGTCTTCTCAGTAAACACCTCTAACAATAAAGCACCTGTAATTTCTAAGTCAAATGAATCGATTCGGCAAGAGCGAGTGAAACCTTTGAGGCATGAACTACTGCTGAATGTATAGGCCAGTGGAAATAGGTCATTAAAATGGTTGCATTTGGAGGACACTCTCTGTATTCTAGCCTAGAGACAGAAAGAGAGGACAGAAACAGACAGCGAGAGTCATACAGACAGAAATAGAGACATGAAAGGGAAAAAACGGACAGTTGAAGAAAAACGAGGGAGAGGGAAGGAATGATTGACAGTTGGCATCTGGCTGAAGGATGTTTTGGTGGAGTATGAAGCAGCTGGCGTCTCGACGAAACTGAAATCAACATCACCTACACCCTTGGAAATAAAGCTTCTTCTAAGCTCATTAGGCTCATTTTTATCGTTAGCCATTTTTGCTGCATGTGGTTCTTTTAAAATCAGAGCTCTTGATGATACATTAAGTCACATGAATATTAATTCTTCAAAGTATCACACATCAGAGTTATTATCATTACCTAAAACTAAACCATAAAATCAAATATTGCCGTTATTTGAAATAAAATAAACATTAACTTAAATAAAACACTTTAGTTTTTCTATTAGAATAACACAATTTATAAACACAACTGATAAAAAAAGATACAAATAAGATACAAGTAATAAAAAAATTAAAAATTAAAACAAACAAAAATTAAAGCCAATTCAAAATATTAATACCACAATAATAAATACATTACAGTACAAATATAAAAGTGCACACAAGACACAGAATTAGGAATTAGAAATTAAATACTTACATAATTAAATACTTACATTACTTACACACTTACACATTAAATAAATAAATAATTTAATTTAATCAAAATTAAAATGAAAACAGATATTATACAAAATTAAATCTAATTTAAAACGAACAAAAATAACAATAATAAATGGTACTATAGGTTCTTTACAGTCATTTTAGAGTTTTCCAATTAGAATAACAATCAATATAATGATAAAAAAGTAAAAATCAATCAATAAATGGTTTGTTATTGTTAACTAAGACCACACAATTAAAAATTTAGTAATTACTAAAATTACTAAAGCTAGGAAATAAAAAAATTTATTGTGCATATAAATAAATGTTAAAAACAATTAAACGTTTTTTATTACATTTTTTAACAAAAATAAATGAACATTAAATTTAATGAAATTAAAATATTTAATCGAATAAACAAACTAAAAAAATAAAGAAAGTTGATTAAAAACTATATATACACATATAAATAAATAAACAAACAAATCAATAAATAAACACATTGGTAAATAAATAACAAAATGCAGAAAATGCATCTACATGATTAAAATGAAAACAGAAATTATAAAAATAAAATCTAATAAAACAAATAACAAAAATGATAGCAAGTCTTTAAAGACAAACTGAAATCAAAACTGACAGCATCCAAAAAGGTCATTTCAGAGTAATTTATTTCAAGATTATATAGAAAAGTTTTCCCATCAGAATAACAATGTACTGATAAAAAAAAAAAATACATAAATAATAAATCACAATAAATAATTACATTATTTATTAAGTGCATGATTTATTGTTCCATTTATTATTTTAAAAGGGACATAGTAGTACTTCTATTACCACTATCACTTAACTCCAGAAAAATAATTATGGATGAGGTCAACAGGTCTCCCTTCACCTGGCGTTTCAGACACTTTTCACGATCCAATCAGTTCCACACAGATAGAATCAAGTCCAATATCCTGCATTACATCACATTACAGAAATGCAACTGTTTTGAAGGCATTCAAGTCATGTTGACTTGAAATCACCAGTACTAGTTTTCTAAAGAACCAGAAATTCTTTGAGAACATTCTATGGCCTCGAGCTGAAAATCTTTTTTGGCTCTGACTGAAACCTTTACTTCCAAAGTGTACAAAAGCAGCTTTTTCTGTAGCAATGCTGGCATGTTTGTTGTTGTAAACTCTGTCCAGACAGTATCAATCCCCAGCATAATGTTAAAGAAGAAAAAAAAAAAAAAAAAAACACTCTGAACTGTTTCCCTCACACCCTCCAAGGCGACCATCACAGCTTTAGCGTCATGCTAACTCCTTCACAATAGGCTTTAGAGAGACTGTGCAAATCGCAGTGGCTTAGGAGTGCTCCCGAACAATGGCTTCTTGTGTGTGTCGTGAATTCCTACTGCTAGCAGATGGCCAAACTTCTCCCTTTCATTCTGACAGAACTGTGAGGCTGTGCGTGTGTGTGCGCACCATAGAGAGAGATGGTCTGTTGTGAACTTGTGTTGACGAATTAAACCAACCATTACTGCTTCAGCCAAGAGACAGATATTCTCTACACTACATTATAAATGTTAAGAATGCATAAAGATCACAGCGTTAGCCGCTTCTATATGTACTAATCATCACAGCAGGGGCTCCAGTTTTAGAACTAATAACTGGAACCATGAAAGGGCGAAAAAGTTGGCAGATTAATACATAACTGCATAACAAAGAAGATATCTGAAGACCAAGTCTGAGTCAGTAGCTAGAAAAACAGCTTTCACTGTTTTTCTTTAAATAATTAATACTTTTATTCCGAAAAGATGCATTAAATTGATTAAAAGTGATAGCAAAGGCATTTTTAATGTGACAGAAATGTCAATTAAATGCTGTTCTTTTGAACTTTGTATTTTAACAATCCTGAAAAAATTCATCAGTTTCCACAAAAATATTAGGCAGAACAACTGTTTTTAACAGTGATGACAAGAAATCGTTCTTGAGCATTAAATCAGTATATTAAAATGATTTCTGAAGGATCAATGGCTGCTGAAAATTCAGCTTTGCCATCACAAAAGTGCTTCTCAAATTGTAATAACATTTTAGATGGTCAAGAATATTTATATAGAAAAAATCTAAATGTTTTAACTGTTAACTAAAACTAAATGAAAAAATACAGTAATTGCTAAAATTACATGCTAAGAAATAAAAAAAAAACTACTGCACAGAATGAACGACCAAATTAAAAAAGTTAATTTGAAATATTAATAAATACCATAATAAATAAATTATAGAATGAATGAATGAATGAATGAATAAATAAAAAAATAAATAAGTACTTTTTGTTTTTGTTTAAAAAAAAAAAGAAAAATACAGAATTAGGAATTACAGAATTAGGAATTACAAATTAAGTATTTAATTACATTTAAAAATGAAAATATTAGAATGAATGAATGAATGAATTAATGAATGAATAAATAAATAAATAAATAAATAAATAAATAAATGTTACTTTTGATTTTATTACAACTTAAAAAAAATGTACAAAGACATAATTAGGAATTAGAAATTAAATATTTAATTAAATTAAAACATTACAATATTTATTTTAATAAACTTAAATAAATGTAAAAAAAATAAATAAACACATAAATAAATAAATAATTTAACATTTAATTAGAATTTTACATCAGGACTACAAACACATTTGTAAATTATAAACCAGAACACAAAATTTAATTTATTTATTAAAAAATAAACTAAAATAAATTAATGAAAAGATGGTCGCAAAACTGATCAAAAGTGACATTTATAATGTCACAAAAGATTTCTATTTCAAATGATGGTGTTCTTTTGTATTTGTATTCAAACAAGGATTAAAAATAAATAAATAAATAAATAAATAAATAAATAAAAATGTTACATCAGATTTTTTAAATGACAGTTTACAAAAAAAAACAAAACAAAAAAAATATACAAAAGACACAGAGTTAGGAATATTTAATGAAAATATTAATAAATATTAATAAATACCAAAATAAATAAATAAATATCACTTTTGGGTTTTTTTTATTAAAAGTTTTAACAGAATTCTGAAAAGATGGATTAAATTGATCAAAAGTGATTGTAAAGGCATTTACAATATGACAAAATTAAATAATTTCAATTAAACGCTGTATTTTTTTTCTTCGTGTTCAAACAACCCTAAAAAATCTATCACAGTTTCCCAAAAAAAAAAAAAAAAAAAAAAAAAAAAGAATTAGAATAATTTCTGAAGGATCATGTGACACTAAAGACCAAAGCAATGATGCTGAAAATTCAGCTTTGCATTACAAATATAAATGACATTTTAAAAAATATTAAACTAGATGAAAGTGCTTTTTAATTGTAATAATACATAAAAAATGGATACATAAACAAACAAGCACTTCAGCTTTTGACTCTTGTTATTGGGGCATTACAGTAATATTTCCCACATGGCAATAAGCATGTTACGAGGATCCAAGCTGATTTTAATTATGACAATGATTGCCTTCCGCACATCGTATAGCAGTAAATAATTTGAAGAGACTGTATTTTACACGCCACTCAGTATGACACACACATGGATATACATGGTGAATGTTTATGTGTGAGAAAGACAGAAAGCTGGGCTGGATCTTTCAGTTCTCTGCTCAACAGATGTGAGGCTGCAGGCCAAACCCTGAGCGCTCCGACTCTCCAAGGGCACGACTCGCTCGAAAATATACTATTTCATCCTCTCTCTATATTTCAGCTTTACAGGGCTGCTCTTGACGAGTGATACCGGACAACTCCTCGCCTGATAAATCTGATAACAAATGAATGATATTCCTTCCAGAGTCAAGGATTTACAGTTCTGGCCAAAACACCTCGCAGCTGCTATAGCGAACCTGCAGCCTCGCTAGGCTTTTGAATGCTTTTTAATACACTTAAGACCGTTTTATAAAGCTTAGGCAAGTGTGTGTGCACGTGCAGACGTCGTGTTTATTGTGCTTCCCTTGAGGGGGGATTAAAATAGTGAGTGTTAACGTGTTTCTGCGCGCATGTGCATGTACAAGTGTCGCTAAGTGTGAGGTAAATCAGCGTTTACTAACAGCCCGCCGTGGGTCATTGCGTTCCGCATTATCTTACCTTTTGGGAGACACAGTTGTTGGCAATGCACTGACCCATGCAATGTGGAAAAAGGAGAAATACACACGTCTACTAAAGAACTAATGCAACCTTGCCAGTGAAAAACGACACTATAAATCACTAAATCAAACCAAAGCATGTAGTTTAATGCGACTTGCTGTGTTATGTGCTTTGACATACGTATGCAGTTTCATGGATTTAAAAGAATAATTCATCCAAAAAACCATTGGCTAAAAAATGTACTCAACCTCAGGCCATCCAATATGTATAGGAGTTTGTTTCTTTGTCAGAAGAGATTCTGAGAAATTTAGCATTACATCACTTGCTTACTAATACTAATCTTCTGTAGTGAATGGGTGCCATCAGCATGAAAGCTCAAATAGGCAGTAAAATATCACAATAATCCACAAGTGATCCACACCACTCCAGTCCATCAATTACTGTCTTGTGAAAAGCATTTGTAAGAAACAAATCCATCAAAAAGGCGTTTTAACTTTAAACTTTAAAATATCCATAATAAAAAAAAAATCTAAATCCATAATAGCTTTCTACTAAAAATATTTTTTCCAATTGTTTTTTTCCATCAGTTCACCCAAAGAAATGATCAATTCATAAGAACCATATTAAAAAAATATATATAAAAATAAAAATCTTCAATTAGTAATAACTGTTGTAGCCATACATTATTTAAATACACATTTACACTGCCATTCAAAAGTTTGGAATCAGTACGATTTTTAAATGTTTTTTAAATAAGTTTTTTCAGCTTATTAAGGCTGTGTTTATTTGATAAAAAAAAAAAAGAAAAAAAAAAAAATCAGTAATATTGTGTAGGGGTGGGAGAAAAAAAAATTCTCCACGATTCTCCAATGCATCACAATTCTCTCTTCAACGATTCTGAATATTTCAGAATCAATTCTGAGCTTGTTTTTTTTTTTTTTTTTTTTTTTGCTAGAGACCAAACGCAGGTTCAGCGCAGCCCTTCAGAGCGCAGTGGCAAAAGTTAAACTATTTTGAACTTTAAGTGCAGCGTGCGTGCATGCTTTGGTCGACGCAGAAACAAGCAGTCCTTGCGCAGCGCAAGCAATAGAAATGAATGCGTTTCATAGCGCAGCCCTTTCCGCGTTCGGTGTGAAAGCCGCTAGACACGTGCACATTGCTTGACAGTGTGTGCTTCCACCTGTCGTGTTTTACTTTAGATATGCTTTCATTAATGCCGTTTGGAATGCAATACTATTAGATGCACGAAACTCACAGACTGACGGACTTTCACATGCGCTTTGTGTTTTTTGTTCTGAAGATCTATTGCGGCTGTGGTTAAATGCACTTGCATTTCCGAATACTTTATACGAAATTGATGTTCACACAGTCAGTTATGTTTTCAGAGCAGGACAAAACATCTGATATATGGAAATAGATCTGTGTATAGTAGTGTGTGAATGCAGTCAGTTAAAGCTGCCACTGTCAGTGATCTCATCAGTAATAATCAAATGGCAATGAATGACTTTCAGATACTTAAACAACACTTATTTTAAATAAGTGATTGTTTTAAAAAGTAGCCTGTTTATGTAATAAAAAAAATCTAATTCACACAAAACAAAGTTTATATATAAAATTTATATGAAAATGTAGTCATGTGCAGTTTTGAAAACTGAGAATGTGATGTAAAGTGATACTGAGTTGAAATATTGTTACTGAATTGAATCATGAAACCAGTGAAGATTCACAACCCTACTTTTAAGATGGCAGTACTGACATACAGAGATTCAAACTACAAACAAAAAGCAAAGAAACTGAAATTTTGGTCAAAATGTAAGGTTGTAAAGATGTATTTGCACAGGAGAAGAATTAATTGGGGAAAAAAAAACGTTTTGGAATCGGATTGTGACTCCCAGAATTGGAATCGGATCAGATCGTGAAGTGCCTGAAGATTCCCACCCCTAATATTGTGAAATATTATTGCCATTTAAAATAGTGGTTTTCTATTTTAATACTCTTAAAAGCAGAATTTATTCCAGCATCCAGCATGAATTTTCAGCATCATTACTCCAGTCCTCAGTGTCACATGATCCTTCAGAAATCATTCTACACTGTAAAAAAAACAAATTGTTGAGTCAACTTAAAATAATTTGTAACCTGGCTGCCTTAAAATTAAGTTCAGTCAACTCAAAAAAGTTTATTCAACTTAAAATGTTATTTCATTATTATAATTATACTAAGTGACAACTTAGATATTTGACTTACCCATCTGTTAAGTTTAGCAAACACAAATATCTAAGTTGTTACTTAGTACAACTTAACATTTCAAGTTGAATAAACTTATTTTAGTTGACTGAACTTAAAATTTAAAGGCAGCAGGGTAACAAATTATTTTAAGCTGACTCAACAAATTGTGTTTTTTTATTTTTTTACAGTGTAGTATGCAGATTTATTATTATTGTTGAAAACAGTTGTTGCTGCTTTAGTTATTTATTTTGAGATACTGTGATACTTTTTCAGGATTATTTGATGAATAACACATTAAAAAACAGCATTTATTTAAAATAGAAATCTTTTGTAACAATATACTTTACAGATTTTACGATTTTTGTTCAGTAATTTCTTTCTTTCTTTGAAAGAAATTTATACTTTTATTCAGCAAGAATGTGTTAAATTGATTAAAAAAAATGATAATGAAGACTTGTATTGTTAGAAAAGATTTCTATTTTGAATAAATGTTTTTCTGCTTAACTTTTTATTCAAAGTATCCTGAAAAAATAATCAGAGGTTCCAAAAAAATAAAAAAATAAATAAACGGCACACCAGTTTCTAACACTGAAAATAAATCAGCATATTTCAATTATTTCTAAAGGATGATGTGTAACTGAAGACTGGAGTAATGATGGTAAAAATTCAGCTTTGCATCTCAGAATTGAATTCTGTTTTAAAGGGCACTTATTATGCCCCTTTTTACAAGATGTATTATAAATCTCAAGTGAGCATTAGAGACTTCTAACAAAAAAAAAAAAAAAAAAAAAAAACAAAGATTACAAATCTTACTGAGCCCAAACTAATGAATGGCACTGTATTTTCATAAAACAGTTTTGAGGCAGTCGTATCAGGTCACCTAAAGTTCAGGGACGGCATGCGGCGACCTGCAGTAATTTCTCTCGCCCCTTCCTTCAAGGGCTAATACTAGATAAGTGTTACAAGAATGCATTATTCAAGGATGCCGGTTGTCGCCAGCTAGTGTTTTGTTTTCATTCAGGGTTAGTACAGTATGTGTGCATATGTGTGTGCGCTGCTCCTCATGTGGATGTTTGCCATTTACACCCCTCCTCGGATTGCTGAAGAGAAAGAATTTTTGTATTCCCTTCTTGTTGCATGTAATAAATTGCTTATGGTTTAGAGTAAAGCGCCTCATCTGCAGTTCACCCATCAACAGACCAGCAGAGATGGAAATCAAAACCCACATCACACCACAAGTACAGCTGTGCAACATCTTACAGGCCTGACAATAAACATGAGAGATGAAAGAGAGAGAGAGAAAGTGTAGAATACTCAAACGTGGGCAAATCAAGTGTAGAATTAAAAAACAAAGAAGGTGTGATTAAATCTCTGAAGGTCACACAGTACTTTTGTATGCTAGTAGGCGTTCCTATTTAACTGTATCACGAGGCGGATTGTGAGATCTCTACCATCTACAATCCCAGTGGTACAGTAGTTGCATGAAGTTTCTCTGCTTAACTAGCCAATGGTCATGACACCTCAAATTACCAACTTTCATTATATAAGGAATCTAGCCTCTTTGAGAAAACAATAAAAAACTGAGGGACTCATATGCAGCCATTACAGAAGGTTCAAACGCTCAATGATGCTCCAGAAGGAAAAACAATGCATTAAGAGCAGAATTAAGATGTGTGCATTTTTCTTATTTTTTGGTTTCTCAGAAGACAAAATAATTTAAATTCACCTTGATCTTCAAATTCCAAAAGTTTTCACCCCCTGGCTCTTCATGCATTGTTTCCTCTTCTGGAGCATCAGTGAGCGTTTGAACCTTCTGTAATAGTTACATATGAGTCCCTCAGTTGTCCTTGGTGTGAAAAGATGGGTCTCAAAATCATAGAGTCATTTTAGGAAAGGGTTCAAATACACAAAAATGCTGAAAAACCAATGAATTTGTGGGACCTGAAGGATTTTTTTGAAGAACAGCGGGCAGTTTAACTATTCAGGACAAACAAGAGACTTGTGAACAAATATCACAGGGTTTCCTGCAGGTTTAATGAGGGTAAAGATAAGACTTTTTTTTAAAGATCTTTTTAAGACAAACAAAAGAAAATTTAAGAGAAATTTGCAAAAATAAATAAATAAATAAATCGAAGGGAAACAATACAGTAATATGTTCTCTAACTATAGTTAGAGTTTTACTTTCACTTTCAAATTAGCGGCAATTCGGCGTCAAGCAGTTGTTTGTTTTTAGTTCCTTTGAGTTTTCCCTCATTTCTTTGGTTTTAAATAGCTTGTAAAAGCATTGTGTGCATTTTACTTTCACTTTTAAATTAGCGGCATTAACATAAACTTTTATTAACAAAACAAATAATAATACACCATATTACATGCCTAATATAAAATAATAACTTGCACAAAGTTTAAATAGGTGTACAAAACTAAAAATCAGTAAACACTATGTAACCAAATAATTAAGAAACGTAGAACGTTTGTTAGCAAAACGAATAGGAAAGCTTGGAAGCATGGCATACACCCTGATGTAATATGAAATTTAAAAAATTTTCCACAGTTTAAATAACGCTCGGTTTTAATTGTATTGTCTGTTCTCTAACTGAATTTTTAATTTTTAATACTAAAAAAAACAAAAAATAAAAACAACAAGTTCTTCTAAAGTGACTGACATAAAGCAGCACATACCGCCATCTACCGTGTATTGTTTAATGAATATTGAGCAACCTATGCCATGTAGCACAGAAACTATACTTTTGCTTCACTTTAAAATGAAACACCTGAGGAAACAATCCCTCATGAAAATTAATGCCATGATCATATCAATTTAAGAGTTGTTGCTCTGATTTAAGACCTTTTCAAAAAAACAGCTGTGGATCATTCAGGTAACAACTCAGTATTAAGAATCAAGTGTATGTAAACTTTTGAACAGGTCGTTTTTATAAATTCAACTATTACTTTCTCTAGTGAACGATATATGTAAACATCTTTTATGTGAAATATCTAAATCAGGTCAGTATGAAATAAAAAATAACATGCATTTTGTATGCTCCCTCTTATTTTGGTACAATAATTAACATTTTGCAGATTCTCAAAAATGTATGTAAACTTTTGACTTCAACTGTACATGACTATATATGTGTGTGTCAGTGGGCATGGTGAAGCAGGTGTTTAAAAACAGAAATGGTTAGTGTCCCACCCACACACACACACAGAGAGAGAGAGAGAGATAGAGAAAGAGCTGAATGTTAATGCGTCTCTGCCCTTGGCATCTGGAAGTTCAATTACACTGAAAGTCAAGCGACTGACAGTGTGCGCACAGAAGCACTGATAGTTAGAAAGAAAAACAACACTGTTCCAATAACAAAGTCAAAGAGAAGGACAGACGAAGAGAGCAAGAGAGAGAAATAGAGACATATGACATTCAACCTATGAAAACTGCTTTTGGATGTCAGTCTGGCAGTTACTTCAAAAATGGGGCCCTCTTTGCAACAAGCTCACACTCGCACTAGCTACAACAATCTAAGATGGATTGAAATCTCTGACCACTATAGTGGACAAAGGTTTGCTACATTTTAATTGGATCTTGGTGAACTAACATAAGCAAACTGTCCAACGCTATCAGATAAAGATGCCAGGACAACTGCCAGACTGCCGACCCTAAAAATTCCTTAAGACCTCCAGATGCAGCAGCAGTGGGTGAAACAAAGAGAGACCACGAAGATCCATCCAAATCCATCCATTTATAACTACGTTTTCAAACCTTAAAACTGATGCACACTACAACACACACATCTTATACTTATTCAGAGAAATAAGTATTCTTTGTGACAGCGATGTGTAGTGCAACATCTTACACCAACTCAGCTGTTAATGGACAAATGAAGGCAGGCATGACAGTTCAATCTTTTCCCAACATGTTTGGACTCAATGTGTTAGTAACATTGCCAAATGCATACAGAGTCCCGTAAGGAAAGAGGCAATAACAGCTACACCGTTCTGAATCCGGACCCTCAAGGGTGAGACAACAACAGATACCAAGTCCAAGTCTCCGGCTTTTGAGGCAGCAACAGATACGACCACGTTTTGAGCCTCCATCCTGCGAGGAAAGAGATAATCTACGTTCAGAGTCTTCGTCCAGCGAGACAACTACAGACACAGCACGAGTCTCCATCCTAGAGAGACAAAGCGGATTGACCAAGTTCTGAGTCTCTAGTCCAGAGAGGCAGAAAGACACGCAAACATTTGCAACAAGGTTGAGCTCCGGCGAGAAAACCTTCACTTCGGGTACTTTTGCTTGTGTGTTCCAAGTTAAGGACCTTCAGCACCTGCTCCAGGGCCACATCTGCGTGTTCCAGATCTTAGGACCCTTTGGTGCTCCAGGACATCAGCATCCTACAGCGCTTCATGTTCAAGGCTGTTGAAATGGATTCCTGCTCCTTTACCACTGTACCGCTACCAGCATAACCAGTGGAAGAAGTCACCGCCACCGGACTGTTGACTCAACCACAGAGAACATAAATATCACTTCCAAACCTCTTCCAGAGACCCTGGCATCAGTACATGATTTTCTAATTTACATTAGATATTATATAGCTGACTGCAGTTGATAACAAATCTTACACGCATTTGCTTGATGCATAATAAGGTTCTTCACCTTATTTGTTTCAGCCAACATACTCAACATAATCACTTGCATTTTATGCATCTTATGCACTTTATTCCTTTTTCATTCATGGTATTCGTTTAGTAGTTGTTGATTACTCTTGTCTATCGTTTGTTAATAAAAGTTATTTTATTACAACTTGTGCCTTCCTTGTGTTGATAATACAGTAAGTGGTTCTACAAGTTAGAGATCACACCAATCTTTCTTATGTGATGTACTCATAACCACACGTTAACTGACACGTGATTCAAGAATCATAATGTCAGGTGTGACATGAGTACCCATCACTACCCTATTTCACCTCCCTAGGTTGGCAAAAGCAAAATTCACTACATTAATTGACGTCCCTGGGTGGGCGAAAGCATAATTCACTACAATGGATATTTAAAGAAACGTGCATTCAGTCCAACACAGGCAGCACTAGGCAAGAGTCAGTATTATTCCAGCAGGAGAAAATCTTATCGCCACACTAAACGGCTGACATAATAAAGAGTCCTGTTATTACACGTCTTGAGGCCATTTCAGCTGTCAGTCATTTTAAGTGATGATTATGAGGTCACATGTTCTGTCACAAGTTTCCACTGTAGCCACTAACTACTCCGGGCACAGTACAAAACAGGGCATCTGTGTACGATTTTAAAACAATTAGATTTGTGTGACTCAGGATTTTTGCAGAGGATTGTGTTGTATTAGAGAATGTTCAGCTGAATATTTCTGGTTAATAACTAAAGCAAAACAAAAACAACATTAAGACACTTAAAAAAAAACAAAAAAAAAAAAAAACGTTTACTTTATTTCTTTAATTTCATTCCTTTTCTACTACTTTTTAAGTTTTACTTTTATTCAGCAAGGATACATTAACACAGTTAGCACAGTTCATCCAAAAATTAAAATGACCTCATGATTTACTCACCATCAAGCCATCCTGTATATGACTTTCTTCTTTTCAGGCAAACACAATCACAGTTATATTAAAAAAATGTCCTGCCTCTTCCAAGCTTAATAATGGCAGTGAATGGCTGTTAAGATTTCAAAGTCCAAAAAAAGTGCATCCATACGTCATAAAAAAAAAACAAAAAAACAAGTACTCCACACAGCTCCGGGGGTTAACAAAGGCCTTCTGAAGTGAAAGGAAAAATTTCCATATTTAAAACTACATAAAGCATGATCTCTAGCTTCTGCTTTCGTACACACGTTCACGAGAGAGTAGTATTCCAGCGGATGACGTAAGACACAGACATACTGTAGCATAACCTCATGTTAGTCTCACGAGAACCAAGTTTTGTTTACGGCAAAGGAAAATCAGTCTCCTCTTGGTTTATATCAAAATCCTCCAAGACTACCCTTTACAAATCCACATTTTGTACTTTCTACTTTGCGCTTTCATGACTGGTGTTGTGTTTTGCGCTCTCCTCTGTACTTCAGCATTTGTCACCGCGTTCGTCTACGTCCTACGTCATCCGTGGAATGCCACTCTTGTTAATGCGTGTACGACAATTAGTGAAAGCTAGAGATTACAATTTATAAAGTTGTAAATATCTCAGTGAGTGTGAGTTTTTATATCTATGCATGTTTACATCAAGCAATTCTGAGAAAAACTAAAAAGAGCTGCAAATTATCTCACAAATCTGACTTTACAAATTGGAATTGCGAGTTTATATCACACAATTCTGATTTTATTTCTTAGATTTGCACAACTGAAAAAAAGTTAGACTTTTGAGAAAAAAAGTTGCAATTACCTAAATATACTAATGTGTCTTTAAAATACATCTATTTCATGCTACTTGTATACTACAAATAAATTTACGTGCGTACTTAAAAATACCCTGCAAGCATACTTTTTGTATACTAAACTGGTATATTTAAAGTCTGCTAAATTGGAACAACTAATTTTGTACTTAAAGGGGTCATCGGATGCCCATTTTCCACAAGTTGATATGATTCTTTAGGGTCTTAATGAAAAGTCACTAATATACTTTGATTAAAAATTCTCAATGGTTTTGTAAAACAACACCCTTTTTACCTTGTCAAAATGAGCTCTGCAAAAATCACCTTATTCTAAGGGGTTGTTCCTTTAAATGCAAATGAGCTCTGCTCACCCCGCCCCTCTCTTCTCTCTGTGGAATGACGAGCTTGTTTACTTTAGCCGCATTTAGCTGTGTTTAGCTGCAAAACTTCCTAACTACCACGTTATAAGGAAAGGCGATCGCAAAGATTCATAAAAAAAACGCTTATGCACACTTCACAAATGATTTGCGCGAACATAGACGGATGTAGATCGGGAGGCACATTCCCTTTACAAACAAATGTAATCCACTGCATCTTTAGCAGCTCAGATGTCGAGAGTAAATGACGACCACTATGTTCATTATTACATCCAGCAACACATCACCTCACCTCAATCGCTCAATCGGAGATATTCTTGTCTAACTTACATCCCTGCTCCGGCATCGAAACAAGGAAAGTTACTGGACTGTGACAGCTGGTCTGAGATATGATGCTCATGTCAATCAACTATCGTGGGAGCGGCCTCTGTCGGTGTGACTGCACACCGACAGGCATCTGAGAATGGCTCGATTTGAAAAAGGGGATATTATTTTTACAGATTAATTAAAAACCACTGCATGGATTTTTATCATTACAGGGTAGATTTATTTGCATCCGATGATCCCTTTAATGCACTTTAATTGCGCTGAAGTAGTGAAGTCCAACTAAAGATATAGTTAAGGATATATGATTGTGCTAAAGTTGAACTATTGCAAGTATACTATAGGTACACTTTAAACATTTTCCATTTAAAGACCGATATTATTTAAAGATCATAAAATCATAATTTACAGTGACATTAAAACATATTGTAGGCTTAATATGAAGAATTGTGCATTGTGCACAAGTAGTACTCCAAATAAAGTTTAATTACAACTTTTATATCAGTAAGTCTTGAGCAATGTGTCAGTAAATACGTTAATAGACAAACTATACTTAGTATAAAATAAATGGATTTTAAGTCTATTACTTTTTTACTAGGGTATGGAAGGCCGGAAACTGACGATTGTCCTGAAGGTCTAAGATTAACGGAGAAAAATAATTTTCTCTCATCTAATGTTGTCATTAAAACTTTAACTTGCAGTCAAAAGATCAAAAATACAAATTCTGATGATTCATGAACTATAGTGTCTCTGCCACCACAGCAAGACCCTTAAATAAGTTGCTCTGCATAAGAAAGCATCTGCTAAATGACAAATCACTTCCATTCCTGTTCTCCCAACAGTGTACACAATGAACCAATTACTTTATTAAGCCAACCATAAAAAGACAATAAATAGTATAGCCTCAGTATAAACACACTAACAGAGCGGCTACTACACTCAAGGACAGGAACCGCCGCTTTGGTGCCTACGAGAGCAGAGGAATGCTGGGTTCGGCAGAGGCCCGTTTGCGCGCAATCACATCTGTCATGCTCTGGCATTGCTCTGTTCCTCCGGGGGAAAGAGAAAAAGAACTCTGACCTCACAGTTGCCAAAACAACCATCTATCAATATTCATTAGAGATTTCTGCAGTAGATACAGGGACCAAAAAAAAAAAAAAAGAAAGAAACCATGCAACACGCTGTTATCAAGCTGTGCATGTAATGCAAGACACTGTGGAGACATAAAAAAGGGAAAGCGGCAGAACAAAAAGCCTCTGTAGCGTACAAGTCTAGAATGCCTTGTAGGTATAAAACAGACTCAAATCTACTGATGCATAGATTTCCTCTCTGCTGTTTTTCTTTTGCTTGCGAGGAGCCGTAAAACAACACTAAATGCTATTTAGAGAACCGTCCTTGTCATTTTCTCGGCTGTGCCCCGCAGAATCTCTGAGGCGTCCTTTGCGCCAGGGCTTGTTGGTTTATTTTCTTTCGTGTCCTTTTTATCTTTGTCATTCACAAACATGCATTACAAGGGTGAATACACAGGCACACAGTCATGCCAGCGTTCTGCTGAATACTGATGGGGTTCTGCCGAAGAGAAGAACTGAATAAAATTCAGTACAGGAGGAGAGAGGCGTGCGTCCCGGGAAAGGTCATCCATCGCTTGACTGGGAGCGCCGATGACCTAGTCCAGAGGGCTGCATCAGCAAGCACGACATGAACGTGGCTATGTGTGTGTGTGTGTTCATTTTGCCTTGGTTGCATAGTTGTACTTGATGTAACTAAAATACTTTCTCTTATCCCAGCTGAAAATATGTCCAATCATCCGTAAGTTGATTTACCCAAAAAGCATAAACAAAGGCACAAGGGCTATGCAATCAATCGAAATAAAACCGGATACGGCTTAGTGCAATTGTCGGATCAAAAAGGCTGCTTCACACACACTCATTTTGTTGTCTGCTTTGAGTTGCTTATAATGTGCATTTGGTAATGCAATATGCTTTAAGGGTCCCCCATGGCTTTCCACCAAAATAAAACCTTGATGGTTTAATGTTTGAAAATGAAGACAGCCTAACAATTACTATTATAATTTTACAGTTATATCATAAAATATTAATAATAATAATAATAATAATAATAATAATAATAAATTATTTGTATTATTATTTCTTAAGTACTATTTTATTTTAGTTAAATAGTAATAACTGAAAATAACAACAATAGTAATATTTAATTTAATATTTAATTTAAAATAAATATAATAATAATAATAATAGTAATTATTATTCTTATTTTTATTATTATTATTATTATTATTATTATTATTACTAGTACTACTCAAGTACTATTTATTGTTTTAGTTAAATAATAATTATTGAAAATAGTAAGAATAGTAACATTAATTTAATACTTAATTTAAAATAAAAAATAAATATAATAATAATAATAATAATAATAATAATTATTATTATTATTATTATTATTATTTCTTAAGTACTATTTTTTTATTTTAGTTAAATAGTAATAATTGAAAATAGTGACAATAGTAATATTGTTAGTAATTTTATGTTAGTAATATTATTATTATTTATTATTATTTTACAATAGTAGTAGTAGTAGTAGTAGTAGTAGTAGTAGTAGTAGTAGTAGTTATAGTAGTAGTAGTATTGACTGTTATTGTAATATTGATATACAAATTAAAAATCGTTGGCCAAATTTCACAGCCCTACAAACAAACACAGCAAAGCAGTCACAACAGACCAATACTGACCAATGGTTTGAATTTGGGGTGGGATCTGAGAGTGGGAGTTACTGAAAAAAAAAAAAAACCTTTTTGAAAAGTCATTCATTTTTTGGTTTGGTGGTATCACTTCATACTTTATTAGAGCTAAACAATATATTAAATATTTACAACTTATTCGCAATATAGCAACATAAAATTGTGGATGATAAAATGAACGTGATGTAAACATCATGTGAAGTCATGAACATCAGAGAGGGTTTGATACTCTAAAATGGATATTCTCTGAATAAATCCAAGTTCAATAAAAATGACCACTTTAAAGGCACAGTATGTCATTTTCGCTGCAAGGCGGCGCATATTCAAAACAAACAAAGAAACTAGTAGTTTGTTGACACTGTGATTGAGTGTGGAGTTTATGGGAGTTGTCGTCTTCATCTCCACAGCTGATGCAATCCGATGGAACTCGGGTAGAAATCACGTTCACGGATGAGCTAATGTATTAAAGATTTATTAAAGCAATGAGAGATAAGCGCGACACATGGCTCGAAAGCAGTAGAGCTTTTATAATGCGCCAGTCGACATGGTCCGTTACACTAGTTAAAATTGCTTTTTTCTCAGAATTTGGGATAATGTAAGTACACAAGCCAGCAAAATATATAACACTGTTTTTTTTTTTTTGATATTTTAATCCAAAAATCTCACACTGTGCCTTTAACTCCCAAGAGCCATTAAAACAACATTCACTTGGTTAGTCTGCACTCAAAACACAAGTTACATATCAAGTTATAAATTAGGCTTGACAGTTCTTACTTAAGCAGAGCCTATCATGTCTGTAAACCATAGAGGAAAATTCAATATATTAGTATGAATAAAGCAGTGACAGGAACAATTGCAAGATTCACTAATGCTCCAAAAATGCATCTCTAGGGAAAACAAAAGAAAACAAGAAAATGTAACACACTATAAGGAAACCACATGCCTAATACATATGCATGGATCTTGACAAAAACTGCAAGACTTTATTTTGTGGGGAAAAAAAGTGATTTAGTGAATTTTAGTCTGTTCCTCAAAGCTACTGTATAACTTCTAAATATATATAATGTAGGTTTTGTAAAGACAAAGAGGTTAAAAAAAAAAAAAAACAGTCAGCATTTTCATTACTGGGTGAGCTGTTCCTAACTATCTCTGCTGCCTCGTTCTGTACCACACAGCACTTTGCCTTTTGAAATAAATCTGTGTCAAGTTTGGCATCTTGTCAGGTTTTGAGTTGCAGACAGTATGCTTGGATTTGTTTGTTTGTGTGCGAGTGTATCTGTGTGAGTATGTGGGTAGCAGAGAGCACTGCTGTTTTTAGCAGCCTGCTAACAAACTGATTATGTTTAACAAGATGTTTTAAGAGCCATCACATACATAAACACACATACTTGAGGTGCTTGGAGAGAGACAGATGGAGATAGACAGACAGCAACAGGAAAAAAAAAAAAAAAATACAGCAGGCGACAGAGTGGAAAACTCTGCTGCCATTGCTTTCTGATTATTGCAGAGCTGTCTGAGAGTTCCACATGGAGAACCCTTGAAAATGTGAAAATCTTCCCAAAAGTTTTGAGACCATATTAGTTAAGTCCTTGACATTTATCATGTCAAAAGTAAGATGTTTAATTTAAAGGAATATAAAAATGTCTCACTCTACAGTTATCCCTTGGCTCATGCCTCAAAATGCATGGCTCAGATTTGATCGTGAGCCTGGCAAAATTTTTGGGTGTTTTGCATTTTTTGCAAAACTTACTTTTGCAAACTAGTCCTAGGTTTTTCGCTCGATTAGAACCAAACCAGTGCAAAGATTCCCTGGAGAGTGAATATCAATAATTATTAGGGATGGGACGATAAATTGTTGCAACGCAAATAAATTCAGAGATTTTCCAACACATTGAGATTCTTTCTTAAATCGATTTTGAGCTTAGTTTTGAACAGCAGATGGCATTGCTTGCTTTAGAAACAGCCGTGCTCTGCTTGTTTCCAATTCCTTACACGCACTTGAACCTAAAATAATCATTCATACAATTTGACAAGGTTGAAACGAATTACAAGGGTGTTCACAGTGGGCTGTTTACATTAATCTCGCGTCATAAAAGCATTCTGAGCCGAGGTGAAATTGCATGACTCAGCCGAACATACAAGTGCTCTTCTGCACTCTTCTTCGTGAGTGTTTGAGTGTGCTGATAAAACCTAGATCTACATCTACATCTGCTGTTAAAATCTAAGCTGAGAATCGATTCCAAAGAGAATCGCGATGCATTCGGAAGATCTCAGAATTGATCCACGAATCAATTTATCGACCCATCCCTAATAATTATCAAAAAAAAAGCTGAACTTGAGACTCACCGTCACATAGGGACACCAAAACGTTCGAAGGGGGCAGGGCCACTTTTAGTAAAATGCTTATAACTCCTGAACAGAATGAGATATCTTCAACAAACTCGGCACACTTAGGTAAGAGCTCAAGTGCCACAAGGGCCTATGGGGACATTTGTGCATCACAAAAAAAACATGGCCTCCATTAGCTGATGAAGTTTGAGCACCTATTAGACAATGATCAGATCACATTTTTTAAGGGGGCAAACGATTGAACATTGTGTGGTTTTCAGCACATACACGCGAAATTCGTATCATATGATAGACCTCCTCGTTCCGAACATCTCTGCATCTAGAACTACTACTGTCAATCAAACCGTTTTTTAGATAAATGTGAAGATGTGAAAAACCTACTTTTGTGAACTAGTCCTAGGTTTTTCGCTCAGTCTGAAAAAAATAAAATAAAATAAAATACAGCAGTGCAATTCTCTGGACTCTCTAGGTCAATAATTAATCAAAAACATGTTGAAATTTACCCTTTGGGAAGCTAGAATGGGGTCCTTTAGAAAAAGGGGCTTTCCAAAAATACCCAAAAGCCTATAAAGCCTAAACAAAAACTCAAAACTTCACAAATCCCACTGAGCACATGCAACAGGTGATTCCAAACAAGCATGCAAAGTTTCAAGGAGATCGGAACACAGCTGGCTCTATAAATCATAAATGTCATGAAAACATCATATTTCTATGGTAAATCACCTGGATTTGACAAAAAAATCTTTTTTAATAATTGATTTAGATGGTTACAGGCTTGCTAAATAATATATAATGTCTTTTTCTTCATGTGCTTAAATACCTAAAGCCCCTAAACCCTGGTAATCGCTGCTTGCAGCTATATTTAATTTTATGATTCAAAAGCTGAATTTTCAGCATCATTACCCCAGTCTTCTGTGTCAGACGATCCTTCAGAAATCATTTCTTACTATTATTGATGTTGAAAACTGATGTGTGGAAACCATGATACATTTAAGATTCCTTGATAAATATAAGTTAAAAAGAACAGCATTTGTTTGAAAGAGAAATCATTGTCACCTTGTATAAATTATAGCTGTGATGACTATGTTGTTGGTATAAACTGTGCTGAAGAAAGAATTATTTGAGTTTGAAACACTGCATTTCATAAAACAAACAATTAAACTTTCAAGCGTTTATCAATTTTGTCATGCTTATGCCAAAGATTCAGCATCAGATTCCCAAATGAAAGCTCACTCTCTAATACTTTGGTCTCATGAAACTTGATACATGTGAAATTCAGTCGAGGACCCTCAGCCGAAAGAACTGGCCAGAGAATTCAACAGCGAAGTGATTAGACGTGTAAATTTCAAGAATGCCCGCAATGTGGTCAGCACCCCGGATCACAAGCTGAAGAACCGCATTTCTGCCGATGGCACTCTAGAACCAACAGCCTAGAAAATTTCTAGGAAGATTTCAAAGGACCGAAACGCCACAAAGGCATTTTATAGCTGCGTGTGAAGCGTGTACGTGTACCACACCCATGTGTCAGCAGGGTTTGGAGAGATTATTGCAGGGCTGGTGCCAACCACCCCACCTCCCCTTGCACGGAATGCAGACCAACACATAAACTAGGTGTCGTGTAGTACAACATACAGCTAGGGGTGAGAATCACAGCAATTTCACAGCCTAAATAGACATGCTTTGAGCTTTTCCAAAAGCTTCAGGTCAGGAAATCACACAATTAGCAATTACTTTGACCAAAGCTTTGTTATATCTCTCTCTCTGGCTCTGTCAAGCGTTAAGGCAGTGGCGTTGAGACAGAAACACTATTGTGCTTTCTCCACTAAACAATGGCTCTTATTTAGCCTGTGGGGTCCAAATGTGTGTTAGCTCATTTACTCTATGTCTGCCAAAAATTCCTGATATGGATCCCATTACAAAACCAATAAACAGCCAGACAGTGTGCCAGTTCTGGAAGAGCACGCTGAGGAGTACAGAATAAACCTACCCAAGGCACCCTGCCCATCTCACATGGGCTGCAGGAGCCCAGCGTTTCTGAAAAGAAAACTGAATAGCTCTTAAGACCTAACCGAGGTGGTCCTTCTGTATCCTCTAGGAAAAAAGAAACTGCCAAATCGAAAAGTATCAGCCAGTTACAATAAAAAAAGAATCCAAAAGTAATTTCATCTTTCAACCTCCACTGCACTAAAAAGGTGTTAAAGTGGTCATGAACAATTCAATTAGGGAAAAAAAAAAAAGAACTAAAAAGCGACATTTAAAAAAATGAGTTGCATAAACGATTTTACAAGAGGAAAAAAAAAATGATTTAAATTAGCAGATAAAAGATCACATAACTGACGAACAGACTACTATTCAATGTTTTTGAGATTTATATATTTTAAAAGAAATGCTTCTTTTGAACTATCTATTCATCAGTGAGTTCTGAAAATAGAGCCCTGTTATGCATTTTTCACAATAGTTCACAATATTACTGTTTTTACTGTATTTTTGATCAAATAAAAGCAGCCCCGGTAAGCATAAGAGACGTAATGTTCGAAAACATTTACAGATCCCAAACAGAACAGCAGTGTAATGTTTGAAAAATATTTAAAACTGCAAACTAGTATAAGAATGGCTATAGCAGCTTCTTAAAAAAAGTTTTTAAAAAAATGGTAGCAAATATAGGACATATGAAAAATTCAGAATTCAAGTACGCCTGACGTTTTTCTTTAAAAACTGCATTTATTTCTGGCTACTGTGTATAGGTTATGTAAGTACTGGTACTTCTGAATCGGGAAAGTACTTGATGAACATATACGATATGTGGAGAACATTTACTCAGTATCGTTATCTCATTTTTGACCAAGGTGGTTTTTAGAGGCTTTTGCATTGAAACTCTTCATATATTGATATATCCAAGGTGTGATGCTGTTCATTTCCCAAAAAAACGGAATTTCCAATTTTCTTTCTTAATCTTTTGAATTTAAAGACTATGAAAACATGTTTTACCTTTCAGAAACACCATCTATTCAGGAAAAACGGCAAAAAAGCTTATTGAAATCTACATGATTGGGTGCATTGAGTGCATTAATAAGCTTTAAAAATACCGTGGCAAAAAATGACACATGGTGTCATAAAGGCCAGTTAGCATATAGGCTATTTAAATCCTTCTATTTATGCTTTAACTTTACCATTCTGAAAGTGAAAAGCACTGAGATGAATGGGAATGCTATAAAACAGCTCCAGGTATTACAGGCCTAATTGGGTTAAAAGGTCAGGGAGAGGACAGAAAACGGTCATACAAAATTAAATTACGATTTCGGAAACAAGAAACCTTTACATTGAAAGTGGACCTTGAGGAAAAATTACAATGATGAAAAAAAGTGTTATGACCCTGCTATGCAAAGCAGAATTCATGAAGCTGCATTTATGAAGTGTGGCAAAGCCACATCCATCACTGCTGTCATCTAATGTCATGTCACTAAGGTTAAAACATCTGACAGAAAAAGACAATTTTCCACTAACAACTGGAATACAGTCAGCTCAGAACTGACGGCAGTCAAGCACAACTGTGTCCCTCCCTGCAGACTAGGGTGTTTTTCTTTTATTTCCAATGCAGTGTCACTCATGTGCTGTGGCAGCAGTGTGTGTGTGTAGCAGTGTGCTATTTCCAGCCTCAACGTAGCCAGACTGTGAGGGCCTCTCTGTTGCTCAGTCGAAAACCTACAACATCAACATAACAGCTGCTCCCCAACAAACACCATTTGACCATGAGAAAAACATGCTGTAATGGCATTTACATGGAAAAAACACAATGCTGTAGACTCACTCCACAGTATTTCCAAGACAACAATTCCAATTACATATACTAGATACTACAAAGACAAAAGCCACACTTTAAAACAGCAGTTTTCAACTGGTTCTGCTTCAGCACTCAGATTTTACACATAAACCCAAAATGGTTTTCAAACAACAAAGGCATAGATCATCCAAAATGAAAATTTACTCTCCCTCAGGATATTCATTTGTAAAGAATTTGAAGGAGAAGTCCACTTTCAGAACAAAAATTTACAGATAATGTACTCACCCCCTTGTCATCCAAGATGTTCATGTCTTTTTTTCTTCAGCCGTAAAGAAATTATGTTAAGTTAAACATTTCAGGATTTTTCTCCATATAATGGACTGATATAGTGCCCCGATTCTGAACGTCAAAAATGCAGTTTAAATGGGGCTTCAAACGATCCCAAATGCGGTTGTAAACGATCCCAGCCAAGAAAGAAGGGTCTTATCTAGCGAAACTTAATCTTAAACGCTCGTCTTGTCTTGCTCTCCCTGAACTCTGTCTATTCTGCCTCAAGACAATTAGGGTACGTCGAAAAACTTCAAACCTCAACTTCAAAAATCATTTTAAAATCATCCTACATCGCTGCAGAAGTACCGACCCAGTCTATGCAAAGTGAACATGCAAAGAAGATCAAACGCCCTTAACCAAAAAGGTAAAACAGCGATGTTAGACGATTTTGAAGTTGAGGGAGAACATGAGATGGGAATTTTTCAACATACCCTAACTGTCATGAACCGGAAAAAAAAACAGTTTAGGCAGAGCGAGACAAGACGAGCTTATGGCATTAAAAAGTATATAAATTGTATTATTTTTACGAAAATAACTGATCGTTTCACTAGATAAGACCTTTCTTCCTCGGCTGGGATCGTTTAGAACCACATTTGGGATCGTTTTAAGCTGCATTTAAACTGCATTTTGGAAGTTCAAACTCAGGGCACCATATCAGTCCATTATATAAAATTCTGAAATGTTTCCCTCGAAAAACAATTTCTTTACGGCTGAAGAAAGAAAGACACGCACATCTTGGATGACAAGGGGTGAGTACATTATCTGTCAATTTTTGTTCTGGAAGTGGACTGAATGGGTGCCATCAGAATGAGTTCAAACAGCTGATAAAAACATCACAATTAATCCACACATACTTCAACACGCAGTTTTGCGCTCTACAAAAAATTAATTAATAATTAATTTTCAGCAGAATTCCAATTTTGGAATTCTTTATTCTTTTGGAAAACTTTAAAGTCAAACATTAAAATGTACTGATATCACCATGAACTGCATAGGCCCAACAATAAGATAAATTATTAACTTGACAGACTTGGAAATGCTTAAACAACAGTTGAAGTGTGATTTACAGTGATTATAGTCAGCATGTTTCTAAATGTCAGTTAAATTGAAATGGGCTCATGCTCACCGCAGCCAATAATTCACCACAAATAAAACAATGTGGTCAGAACAAATCATGTTTATCCCCATTGCCTAATTAGGCTAGTTTTAAGTGAAATCTGTATTGAAATACTATACCGTTTTATTGGATGTGTGAAAGCCAATTAATAAGCAAGCCCATTAATAAAAAGACTGTTTATTTGGCTATATAAACCATCCATGATTAAAGAAAAGAAGAATTTCATTATTTGGCTTTGGCATCATTCATTCTTCATTCTGCCTACAACAGAATCACTGATCTAAAACTCACTCATGAAACTTGCAAAAATACATGAGGAAACTCTTTTTAATACTAATTTGCATGCAAAAACAGGCCTTCCCAAAAACTTTCCTGGATTCACAAATGCTTCATAAACATAAGATTTGATGGTAGGGCTGGACGATTAATTGAAAAGTAATCAAAACTGAAATTCAGAATCTCAAATCAATGTAATTTTTTAATGTCGGCTGTTACGTTTTTTTTTTTTTTTTTAAACCAGTCATCGGTCAGTTTTATTGTCAGCAGTTTGCACATTCTACATACCATTTACACGTGGTAGGGAGCAGGTGTACATTTCTTTCGTTCCAACTAACATTTTGAAAATACGAACATTTTCATGTATTCAAAATTTCACAGCTCGTGTTTCATGAGTGAAGCCCATTAACTTTGGCACAGTAATCCTGTTGTAGAATGTTCATTTCACACCTGTAAATTGCTGGCAAGAGTATTTCCAAGACATCAGCCCCCCCATCCAGAACTTGCCTACAGACAATAACACCGTGTCTACTCTGGAAGCAACCGGTATTGACTCACGCTGTGACAGCTTGAGGTTGTCTACTCTGGAAGTGTTGATGCTGCACGTCAATGCTCACTAACCACACAGATCATCTGTACGCTCGAGGCTACACTTCAGCAATAGTAAAATGTAAGAATAGCTTGAATAACTTTGTATTATATTCAGCAGGAATCCACTGGTATATAAATGCACCATGAACTATTGAAAAATGTGCTTCATATACTACATGGTGCATTTTCATATAGTTACAGTAACATTTTAGGACTAGGTGGTACGGTCAAGATTTTATTAATAAATTTTCTAACAAATTAATACTATCAATCACCAATATTATTAACATTATAATTATGCATTAAAATTGATCAAAGTGACAATAAAATACATTTATAATGTTAGCAAAAATTTCTATTTCACACAAATGTTTTTTAAAACTTTCTACCAAAAAATCCAGAAAAAAAACATTATTCCATAAAAAGCACTGATAATAAATATTCGTTGAGCACCAAATGGTCATATTAGAATCATTTCTGGAGGATCACGTAACACTAAAGATCGCTGGAAATTCAGCTCTGCCAAAACAGGAATAAATGACACAATAAAATATGTTTAGAGAAAACCATTTCTTTCAAATTGTAATAAAATGTAACAACATTACTGTTTTGACTGTATTTTGATCAAATAAATGCAGCCTTGGTGACAGGGGTTTATTTTAAAAACTTTTGAACAGAAGAGTATAAAAATGTTATATATATATATATATATATATATATATATATATATGTTTTACAAAAGAATTATGGAAGCCCATTTTTTTGCTAACTTTTTTCTCTGGATTGGACTCGCAGTTTATATCTCACAATACTGAGAAAAAAAATTTTAATTACAAAAGAGAAAAAAAGACATGATGTTTTTATATATGTTCTCAGAATTCTAAGTTTATACCTCACAATTCTAACTTTTTTTGTGACATACAAACTCGCAAATGCGAGTTATAAAATCTAATTCTAAGTAAGAATTGTGAGATAAAAACACGCAATTCTGAGAAAAAAAGTCAGAATTGTGAGGTTTTTTTTTTTTTTTTTTTTTTTTTTATAAAGTGTACAGCATGCAATTCTAAAAAAAAAAGGCTTGCAATTCTTACTTTGCAACTTGCAATTGCAAGTTTATACCTCAAACTTCTAAGAAAAAGTCTGAATTGCGAGATGTAAACAAAACTTGCGAGATGAAAAGTTGCAATTACCTTTTTTATTCTGTTGTGGAAACGTGCTTCCATACTATATCAAAAGTCGCAATTACTTTTTTTTTTATTCCATAGCGAAAATGGGCCTTAATACTATATAAATGCTGTATTTATATAAATATCTGTAGCCTAAGCCTTTATAATAAATTACACAGTTATTATAGATTAAAAATGTATGTAGTTACATTTTATCTATGTCGGTTTTCTGGAAAACTGGCACTGCTACGCCTCTGTTCTAGAATTCCGACTTATTTCTAATTCCGTACAAGCATACCTACTGTATCTAATCAGAATCTAAGTCTCTCACTTAAGCGTTTAAAAGTCACGGAATCACAAGGGACGAGTACGGCGGAGAGTTCCGGAGAAAAGCAGCTCTGGCTCACTGGCTGTTTTTGGCTCATGCTAGAGGAAATATGATTATGCAGAAGGGGAACGGTTTCATCAGCACCTGGAGCGGTGCGTGAGAGGGGAGGTTAGGGCCGAAAATAGGGGGGGATTTATGAAGTGAGCACATACTTTAGCCCTGGCAGGAAGTCATTAAGCTGTAAGCTAGAATACAGAGAGAAGCGCTGGCTTCTGCGCCACTGCTGCGACCGTTCAAGCAGGGCAGCGGCTGTATGTTTCAACACCACAGTATTTTTTTAGTCATTTCAACTGTCATTTAGCCAAACAATCAAGATGACCCCTCTTGAACTGACAGTAAGCGGTGGTGGTGAAAGGTCAGTGTGGTCGCTCAACTTCCGTTTATATGATTTGTTCATCCTTATTATTTGTGTAATAAGGATGAACAAAAGCCTTACGGGTTTGGAACGACATGAGGGTGAATAACCAATGACACAACTTTTATTTTTTGGTGAACTATCCCTTTAATGGAAACGTTAACAAAACATTCCAAGAACATATTTTTCTAAACTGGGATCATCTCATGCAAAAGAGCTCTAACCAGCATGTCCACTCAGATTTGAAGCACATTTTTCAATAAGTCATCAGATCCAATGGGACAGAGAATAACATTTTGCAATGGGCCTGATGACCTTTCCTGCTAACGCTCAGCCAATCAAAAACCAGGTTAACTCTGAAAAGGTTACAGAGGCTTATAGGCCTTTCTTTTCACACCAATCAGCAAAGCATAAATGTACTAAAACATACTAGGGCAGTGTAATCGAGGTGGAAGGAGTGTGTGAGAGAGGAAGAAGACAGGCCTCTGAGAACCTCTCCCATCTCCATATCTTATTTCAATGTGGGAATAGCACTCTCAGCAATTATTGTTAGTATCAGTCAGACCATAAAGGCTTTTCCCCGTGGAGCCGAGGCAGCTATCTCACGTTCAGAGCAGGAGCTTGTCGACAATTGTTACGCTAATTGCTTTCACAGCAAGCGTCATTTATAAAGAAAACATGCTCTAAGACACACACAGAGGCTCAACATATGAGACCGCACACACACGCTCTCTCATTACGACTGTGCCAACTAAGAAGCAATAATGTGTGTGTGCGCAAGTAAGACTGGGCAATTTATCAAAAATTGTCAATGTAATCATGATGATTATGTTGGTGATATTGAATAAAGCAACATTGTGAATAGGGCAATGGTTTTAATGTGCTTTTTATTTGACCATTAACATTCTTTCTGTGATTCAGTGAATCAGTTCCCAATTTCATAAAAATAGTACTTGATTTTGTACTTGTAGAAGTGTAAACGGCTTGAAATACTATATATATTGTGGTCACTTACATGAACACAAACAAGCCAATAAAGCAAAGCAGCTTAAAGGGTTAGTTCACCCAAAAATAAAAATTAGCCCATTGTTTACTCACTCTCCAAGCATCCTAGATGTATGTGACTTATATGTATATGACAAACGCAATCGGAGTTACACCAAAAATTATCCTTGTACTTCCAAGCTCTATCACGGCAGTGAGTGGGTGTTTCTCTTCATCAGTCCAAAACAAGTCCAATGAAGTGCATCCATCCATAATAAAAAGTGCCTCAAAGCACTTTTTGTAAACAAAGCACTGGTCATGAATTGGAAGTTTAAAAATGAGGATTTGTAAAGAAAAAATGTTGGAGGATTTTGACATAAACCAAGAGGAGATTGTTTTTCCTTTGTTAAAGTAAGGAAACTTTGCTTCCTTTGCTCCTGTAAACAAACGTTGGTTTTTACGAGACTCACCAGCGCATGCACTATGCTGGCGTATTACGTCATCCGCCCAGAACGGCTTCCGTGTATGACCAGTTGGTGCAAGCTAGAGAAAAAAAAGTGATTATTACGTTTTAGATATGGATATTTTTCTTACAAAAACGTATCGATTTGCTACAGGAGGCCTTTATTCACCCGCCGGAGGCGTATGAGGCACTTTTTATTATGGATGGATGCACTTTATTGGACTTGATTTGGACTGATGAAGAGAAACACCTGCCTACTTCCATGATAGAGCTTGAAAGTGGCAGAATAATTTTTAATACAACTCCAATTAGATTTGTCAAAAAAAGCCTATAAAAAAAGCAGCTTAAAGGGTTAGTTCAACCAAAAATGAAAATTAGCCCATTGTTTCCTCAATCCTCCAAGCATTCTAGATGTATACGACTTCCTTCTTTCAGACAAATGCAATTGGAGTTATACTAAAAATTCTCCTTGTACTTCCAAGCTCTGTCATGGCGGTGGGTGGGTGTTTCTCTTCATCAGTCCAAAACAAGTCCAGTGAAGTGCATCCATCCATAATAAAAAGTGCCTCAAATCACTTTTTGTAATCAAACCACCGGTCATGAATTGGCAGTTCAAAAACAAGGATTTGTAAAGAAAAAATGTCTGAGGTTTTTGATATAAACCAAGAGGAGACCGTTTTCCTTTGTTAAAGTAAGGAAACGTTGCTTTCTTTGCTCCTGTAAACAAACGTTGGTTTTCACGAGACTCACCAGCGCATGCGCAATGCTGACGTATTACGTCACCTGCCCGGAACGGCTTTCGTGTATGACCAGTTTGCGCAAACTAGAGAAAAAAAGTGATTATTACGTTTTAGATACGTTATAGATTTTTATTATGGATGGATGCACTTTATTGGACTTGTTTTGGACTGATGAAGAGAAACATCCGCCCACCTCCATGATAGAGCTTGAATGTGGATAATTTTAAATACAACTCCAAATGAATTTGTCGAACAAAGGAGGTCATATACATGTAGGATGCCTGGAGGGTGAGTAAACAATGGGCTAATTTTCATTTTTGGGTGAACTAACCCTTTAAAATCATTCCTTAAGTTAGATTAAGGCCTTGTTTGATATATTTGGTTGACAACATGTGCATATAATGTTTGATACTTGTTTGGAGAAATGATTCATCAACACCCAGAAACAGAGAGAAAACCATAACCACAACTTAAGATAACCAAAAGCCCTGAAAACGAAAGTCAAAACGGGCTCCAACACGTCGGAAACAAGTTTACAGCAAACGCTTCTATGGTGTCAGAGGAAGCTACACAAGTCCAAAATCACTCATATGCTCATAAATCACAGCGGAAAAACATCCTCAAATTCAATGTGCAAATGTTTAACAATAATAGTTTTCACAGTATGAGAAACTTGGACTAGGGAAGGTCTGCCTGTTTAAAAAGAAAACACTCTATTACTTAATGAGCCACTTATGACTCCTCTCAATTTCTTCCCCATTATTTTTATTGCAATTTTCAGAGGAGCACTAACACTAGTCTGTCGTTTCTGTCTTCCCTTAACAGCTTTCTCTGCCAGCGGGTGCTTCACAAAAAAAAAAAAATTGCTGGAAAATAGTACAAGTGGAAAATAAGGTGAATTTTCAAACTTGGCCTTGAAAATGTTTATTGCTTACTGTTTACAGTCATTTGCAGAACATTGTGTTGACTAGCATCAATGTCAAACAAATACTAATGATAGACAACATGACCTCAATGAAATCTTTAAAACATATTAGCTCATAGTTTTCATTATCATTCCCTTATGTCCAGCACTTCTTCTCCCACGCTCACTTGCTCACTCTCTCAAAGAGACAAACATGCAGAGGTCAAAAAACATAAGCCCTCTGTCCAACGCCTCACCAAATCATTCCACCCTTCTGTCTGATATGCAGTGTATTCAGAACAGTTATCAATAGGTTTGACGCCTTTAGACCAATTAAATGTGCAAGTGTGGACACCACCTGTTGGAGTAATTTTCTGTGATTAAAACTGAATGATACGTAGGGCGTACGAAAACAAGCTTTTCATTATGTTTTTCATCATCATTCTCATATCCTAAAAGTCCACTGAAGTGCTTTGAAACACACAGCGTTATTGTATGCGTTGGCGTAATTTTAATTGAACCAGGAAGACAGGGCGGGACATATAAAGCTGCCCTGCCTCTTTTTAAATAGCCAACAGTGTTTTGTTCATATCACAGCTTGGGCCAGAGCCATTAAGCTCAGTATTCGACAGCGTATGACAGCCACAATCTCATCCATATCACTATAAAATATAGCACTCTGTTTAAAATTTAAATGGGTCTGATACATTTACACACTGCATTGTGTGTATTGTGTTTCTGGACCAGAGCAGACTGCAAACTGCGGTTGTTTTGCATGACAATGCAAAACCAGACTTCACTCGCCCCAATACAAAGCAATTTCCACTGTCTGAATCGTTCCCTATCCCCTATACCAGTGGTTCTCAATCCTAATCCTGGGGGTCCACTGGTCTGCACAATTTGCATGTCTCCCTTATTTAACACACCTGATTGAGATCATCAGCTCATTAGTTCAGTTCATGGCTCTCTCTCCTAATGATCTGATGATCTCAATCAGGTGTGTTAAATAAAGGAGACATGCAAAATGTGCAGAGCAGTGGACCCCCAGGACCAGGATTGAGAACCACTGCCCTTTCACTACATGCCATTCACCTTACAGAAAACACACATTCTGTAAACAAGTGACCGATTTCAACCACAGCTTCAGCGTCTATTTACAGTGTAGGGGGTGGGATGCTTTGGATTCTAGAGAGCATTTGATTGGACAGAATATCTGATGAGAAGTTCAAGTGCAAGGTGATGTCATCAAAATCATTGATCCATATTGGCAGAAGTTAGAGAATGTTAGTTTTGAATGCTTCTATCTTGTAAATGCGAATTTTGTCATTGTTTTGGAGCACACTAGCTTACAGATAACCTTAAGGCTAACATATTCATACCAAAATCCAAAAAGCTTCAACTTTGATTTCATGGGGACTTTAAAGGGGTCACGAAACGAGACATCAAAATATCCTAGATCTTTTGACACATAAAAAGTCTTTGCACTATTATTAATACACACTGCAGGTTTCATAGCTTATTACATATTACTCATTACGAAAAAATAACTAACCACGCACAAAAAAGGACTCAATTAGATATTGTGGGACCTGTAACATCACACGGGCAAAGACGTTTGCATATGACTACCTCTAGAGCAATGGTTCTCAACTCCAGTCCTCAAGGCCCACTCCTCTGCACATTTTGTATGTCTCCCTCATTTAACGCACATTCAGATTCAGATCATCAGCTTGTCAGCACAAAGATCCAAGAACTGAACTGAGCGTGTCAGATTCAGAAACATACAAAATGTGCAGAGCAGTGGGCCCTGAGGACTGGAGTTGAGAACCACTGCTCTAGCGCAAGATATCGCACTATAGGCCCCATTCGGTAATGTTTATTCACTTAATGGCTGAAGTAGCAAATCGTAAGTACACTATTTTATTATGCTTTCTCTATAACTGCCAGTTTTATGAGGATAATGCTTTCAAAACACTTACTCATGTGCAATTGCAATGGACCGTTAATACTTTTGTCAAATGCAATGACGCTAGCCAATCAATGGCAATTTAATGACCTTAAAACAATCATTTTGGATCATTAAAATTAATTAGTTCAGACAAAGAATCAAAATGAGTGTTTAAAATAGTCTTTTCTCTACACATTTATTTGTTCTTGTGCAAATAAACTTTAAAGGTGCTTTTGACCGCAGTGTTGGACCGGGTCCCAAAACACACTTGTAGCAGCAGTAAGGGGCGTGACTAGTGATGATAGAGAGAAGAGAGCACTCAATTTGAGTGCGCAGGATGAATATTAGCAGATCCACTATAGATAGAGAGAATTGGAATATAAAAAGAAGAAAAATATCGGAGGAACAATACATTAAAAAGAAGGCTTACGATCAAGCAATATCGGAGCAGCTTTCGAGCGGTGGAGAGACTCAAGAAGTGGGAAGGGCTCAAATCGGATGCAGAGATTAAGTTGTTTATTTTTGATAGATGAGTAACGTTGATTTTGCATTGTTTCTCACAACTTATCTGAGTTGGCTTTTGTTTGAACATACTTGTGTTTTATCTTTGCTTGTTTTTTGATCGTCGTTATGCAAGGGTTTTGTACGTAAATGTGGGGTGGAGATATCAAAGTAGGGCAGTGCGATATATTAAATATCAACATCGTTTGGCAAAAATCACTTAGTGCACTTTTAAGTACAAAAAAAAGAAAAAAAAACCTGCTATGATGTGTTTAAAGAACTTAATTACCAAACTGGAGACGTCACATTCCACACCAATGCTTTATTAAAGGCACTTCCCAAAAATTCCTGAGTTTCCACTATGATATCATCAGCCTCGCCTTCCTTTTAACTATTAATCATTGGATAAAACTTTTTTGTGTTAAGTCAAGCAGAGATCAGATCATCACTATAACACAGAAATGCAAACAAAACACTTCACAATCACATAAAGTAAAATTACGCAACTAAATTTCCAACTTGTAACATTAAACCCAGAGAAACATATAACCCACACGGATCAACCGGCTCAGCAAAGAGGATTTACATCCTGTATCCAGCACAAGCACACACTCACACAAGCCTCCTCATTCTCATGAGGGGGGAATAACTGCAGCATTCTTATCAATTAAGTACTTCATTACACAGAAGGACTCAAAGAGCTGGGAGGCATTATGTAATTTTGCTAAAATGCATCTCAAAGCTTCTACCACACCACATCATATCCCACAGCTGACGTTTAAATCGCCCCGGAAAATTCATATACACAGGTAAGCTGATTCAGAAGCACATCATTAGGTAGCAAACAAATGCATCTGATGGATTTTCTTTCCTCTGCCAGATGGAGAGCTCTACTCACTTAACTGTTCATCAGACATGCAAAACATGAGGAAAAGTTCAAAGAAAGATGCGTTTATTTGCAGTGGCCTGAATTACACTGCTCATGTGGGTGGATTCTCAAAAGAAACATGCCAGCTAGAACATCTTACTTTAAGTGATATGCTATGCACAACGTATATGAGCAGAACCTGTGTCTAGAGCTCAGATCTTGACTGTTTGCTATCAAAAAATTAACACACTTGTAAAATGTAAGCATGCCATTAGTAATCAGACTAGGGAATGCCTACTTATCAGGGTCAAATGCTTGAACATGTCTGCAAAGCAGAGAAATTACCACTCAATTAGCAGTTTAATGTTTAAATGAACACAACCTGGCTTTTTTATATGAGCGTAAAACATAAATCATTGACTCTCAAGAGGTACTATGACAACTGTTTTCACAGGGAATGTAGACGTATATCTCTGTTTGTTTATGTGACTGAGCCCTGATTTACAGTTCACTGGTCATGTTAGGCCACTGTCATTTGTCATGAATGTACCCACTCTCGCTAGCCAATAACCCACCACTTCAGCTGACTATACAACTCTCAGTCAAGGCTGTTTGCACAACACCTATGTAAAGCCACTGTTCACTTGCCCTTATTAGCTTCTCTATTGGTACAACAAGTTTAAACACACCACTTGATGAATCAATGATCCTGTCTGGAACACACTTGCGCGCACACACACACACACACAAAACAAATACAGCCCACATTCACCCTATGATGGTTTACAGTACTTCACCTTGACTTAAGGAAGCAACTGAGATGTAATTCTCGTGACTTCTGTTTTTAATTTACTTATGGGTCAATGACGTGACACCTTTTTCTGTTTAAGATCTGTTAGGAAATGACTAGAATACACCTTCTATAATAAACTTGTTTACAGTTTTTACATTTAAAATACAGTCAACAATATCTTAGCATTCTAACTGCCTAGTCATTACAGAAAAAAGTAAAAAGACTAATGCCCTAGTATGTTGGCATTAACAGAATAATTGTTGTAGCTAGTTTGCATTATTTGAAGAATATGCGACCCTGGACCACAAAACCAGTCATAGGTTGCACGGTATATCTGTTGCAATGGCCAACACATTGTATGGGCCAAAATTATTGATTTTTCTTTTACGCCAATAATCATTTGGATCTTAAGATCATGCTCCATGAAGATATTTTGTAAATGACCTAACATAAATATATCAAAACTTAATTTGATTAGAACTTTATCTGAACAACTTTAAAGGCGATTTTCTCAATATTTAGATTTTTTTGCACCCTCAGATTCCAGATTTTCAGATAGTTGTATCTTGGCCAAATATTGTCATATCCTAAAAAAACATACATCAATAGAAAGTTTCTTCATCAGCTTTCAGATGTTTAAATCTCAATTTAAAAAAATGAACCTTATGACTGGTTTTGCGGTCCTGGCTCACACATATATTAAATAGCCAAATCAAAATTACTGTGGCATTTTGGTCAGAAAAAAAAAAATGAAACAGAAATAAAGGAGTTCCTCATAAATGTGTCAAGGTCATGACGTTAAAGAAATTATGTGTCACATATTTTTCCTTTATGAAAAGAAAAACTCTTTTGCACAGGTCAAAAGTGTAACACCCAGAAATGCCTTTATATACAACTCAAAATGTACTCAAGGTGCAAGTACGATATTTTAGTCTTTTCAAAGGCATGCGTTTTTAACTAGATTTTCACAATATGCATATTCATCATCATCTTGAATAACAGCATTTGTCATAGACACCGCAGAGTCATGGCAGGTGCCGTCTCGTCAACAAATAAGTGACATTTACATCTCCTGTACATAAAAAAGCCCCCAAAACCATAAAACCACAACTTCCCGAAATGTCATGAGTCATTTAAGCACTTTAACACGACAAACTCAAGTCGATATTGAATTTCTTGTTATTCAAACTTCAAACACACCGTTCAGAATGATTCATTGTGTTCCTTGAAGTGACCTGTCAAACAACGCTGACACACTTCTGCAAGAGTGACAGCGCAAAACGGCAAAAGCCGTGACCTCCATTACGTCACGCTTGGTACTGTATTGTGCCATCAAAAACGCTCACTGGGAACGGAACTTCTGGAATGCGACAATGTGATAACAGCAAACACCTGTTTAGCACCCTCAAAAGCGGTTATGTCATCACAATCACATAAAGAACAGAAAAAAAAAAGAAGAAAAAAAAAAAAAACTTGAACCGTCGCCGCGGCCACAGACGGTCGGACGTGTTCAGAATATTTAAACCGGTTCTTACCTCGAGACGGTCCAAACTGACGAAACTGGCAATAGCAAATCCATCAATAATATCCTCCTCCTGAGAACTAGACTCGCGTCTCTTCCTCCGGGGGGGTCGCGGGGTTCTGCTCGAGGATGTCGAGCGTGGCGGAGCGTTTTTACCGGGACTTCGCTCCGGCTCGGAACCAGACGAGGGGCTCCGATCGCGGGCTTCCCCGGCGCGCGCCTCCCGTTTCCGTCCCCTCTCGCGCTGCGAACGGGATCTGCGACTCTGCTTCACTTTCCCTTCCATTTTAAAAATCGGTGCGATGTCCTCCCCCCGCCCCCCCGCAAAAACAAAAAAGGGAAAATGACACTCGATCACGTCAAAACCAATCGATTCCACACAATCAATAAAACACACCCATAGATACTGGAGCCTGTAAACAATTTACAGCGTGACCTTGGATGTTAAGCTCCGTAATGTGATAAACAAACAAATGTGATCCATGCAGGTTGAGGCGTGTGTGTAATCCAAAGCACGGCGTCACAGGATCGAAACGCCTCGCTTCATTTAAACAGGTGCAAAATGGCTGTTTAATTACAGTAGCGTGAATTCCAGGCGCACGGCAACTTTGTTGCAGCGGAATACAACAACATCAGCGTGTGTATATACTGCAGACCGCACGCTGGATTCATGTTGCTGGCCCTGCTTTAATTTCCACCCGTTTCATGCCCCGCTGTGTCAGAAACAGCTAAATAAGCATCCGCGTGTTTGTCAAACAATTTACAAATGGGAACTTATTGCATCGGCAAGTTTCAATGTGAAGAGACGCCACGAAGCCATCCGAGACAACACGGTCCGCGTCAAAGCAGAAAACGCTGTTATATCCCCCAAAGCTCCTTCTTCAGCACACAATCCAGCAAAAACAAATCCTATCCAACCAGGAAAAGAGTTCTTTATCCAGCAGAGAGTAAGTTGAACGCCTCCATTCCTGAACGCTGCGGCTGAAGGGAAAGACGTCGGCTTGTTTGTCGGAATACGCGAAGCTTCGCTAAGTGGCTTTAAAGAGACAGCGGATGATTCACATCTCCTCTTCTCTCTCTGTTCTTGCTCGTCACAAATCGCACTGCGAAGTGTAAATGCTCCGAGTCTAGCAAACTGACGTACTTCCGCCACTTCTGCGATTGCCAGAGGAAGTGAGCTGGTTTATTATATTACTCCGAGGAACTTATTTTTTCGTGGCATGTCATTTGCAGGGTGTTTCTTTCTCGTCAGTGACGTCCGCCTGTCAGCGGGTGGAGAGACGCGCAGTTAGCGAGCTGTCAGCGGCCAAATGCGCATCAGTGCGGGCTGCTTCAAAAGCCCACACCGATCTCACAGCAGACTAAACCCTCTTCTCCATTGTACAGTTACGCACAGAGAACTTGGGCATCATCTGCCTCAAATGGTCTGTCCGCTCTCATGCATTACAGTGACCTTTAACCTAGTTGCATTAAAGGGAAATGATAAATAAAAACTGTCGCTGCACTTGAGAATTCAAACGGTACGGCATTTTTGTCTTGTTCTCTCTCTCTCTCTCCATCCATTCTTCTTTCTATCTACCTAATTGTTCTATCTATATTTTTATCCATCCATCTATCTGCCTACCTACTGACTATCCCTCGTTCCATCTATCTCTGTCCATCTGCTCGTCCATTGTTCTGTCTATCTGCCTATCTATCAATTGTTCTATTTATATATCTGTCTGTCAAACAATTGTTCTTTTTACCTACTTATCCAACTATCAGTCTTCCATCCATCCGTCCATTGTTCTGTCTACCTACCAAACTATCTGTTTGTCTGTCCGTCCGTCCATCCTCCATTCTTTCTATATACCTTTATTCTATCCATTTGTCTGTCTGTCCATCCATCCATCGATCAGTTGTTCATTTTACCTATTTATCCAACTATCAATCATCCATCCATCCATTGTTCTGTCTACCTACCAACCTATCAATCTATCTGTCCATCCATTCGTCTATCTATCTATCTGTTTGTCCATCCATAATTCTTTCACCTTTTTTATCCATCTGTCTTTGTCCATCCATTAATCCATTGCTATTTCTATACACCGTTTTATCTACCTACTTATCTATCCCTCCCTCCATCCATCCATCCATCTATCATATACCTATTCATAATTCTTTCTACATACCTATCTATCTTTCTGTCCGTCCATCTATTCATCCATCCTCCATCCATCAATGTTCAATGTCATATTTGCTTTAGTGTTTGCACAGCTGAGGCATTTTGGTGCAATCATGCCATTAAACTATTTTAAAACCAGTAAGTTCTGATTAACTGTAAGCCTGTACACAACTCATTCATCACATTGACATGCCCAGTTTAGATTTGTGGACACAAAGCTCAGGGGAGGAAACTCATGAGACACTTCAAGCCACACTCACCACCCACAGACCCTAGGGAAGGCATTACTGTAACAGCAGGAGCTAACAGTGGTCTTTGGAGTCAGTAAAGTAGCCCACAGTCACACATGACTAAATTATTCAGGGGAATTCACTGTTTTCTGCTCAAGTGTTGTATTTGAATGAAAGACAGTGCAGATGCATAACATATACAAAGGAAAATTGCAGGCAGTGCATGCAATAAAAAACAATGAATTGATAGAAACTAAAATAAGGAATTCATTACATTTAAATGACAGGTGGCTCATTACTAAGCCAGCTGGGTTAATATATCTATTTTTGAATCATGCGTATCATGGAAATGTAAATACAAACAGAAAATGTATGTAAATAGCACAGCTGTTGTCATAGAATAAGACATCACTTACAGTAACAATGCAGACACTTCTCAGTATATTTCATAGGCATTTACTGTCATCACCACTAGTGCGGACTGTTCATTCTCAAGCACTTGTAAACCTTCATTTAAGTGCACCATGATGTCATGCAGACCCAGAAATATAAACTGTACCGCAACAGGTCAAAGTGTTTTTTTCACCTCTGCAGTCTGGGTCTTAGCTCACTTTTCCATATAATAATTCAGCTTTCTGTCTGCAGTTATAGGCTCTTAGGCACCATGAGGGTGCCTTAAGGCAGCAAGAGAGCACCTGTCCTCTAGAGAACACACACACACACAGTCTCAAGATCATCCAAGTCATCTAGACTTATAAATGATTTATTTTACACTCCACTCTTGCAATAATGTACAGTGCTATCAGCACTACATCACCATGGGCTTGTCCTGTCTCAACTCTATCTTTCTGAAGTCTAAAAGTATCTATCCATCTGTCTGTTTATCTGACTATCGTTTGTCTATCTGTCTGTCCATCCATCCATCCGATCTTTCTGTGTATCATCCATCCACCCATCATTCATCCATCCAATCTTTTTGTCCGTCTCTCTATCATTCATCCATCCATCCATAATCCATCCAATCTTTTGTCTCTCTATCATCCATCCATCCATCCATCCATTTCTTTTTCTTTGCATCCATCCATTCACTCTATGTATCATGCTGTCATTTTTTCCTTCTATCATTATATCATTCTTTCTATCCACCTGCCCATCCATCCTTTTTATCCTCCATCCATCCTATTTTTGTCTGTCATTCATCCATTCAGTCTTTGTCCATCTATCATCCATCCATCCACCCACCCTATCATTTTCATCCATCCATCCTGTCTATCATTATATCCTTCTTTCTATCCACCTATCCATCCAATCTTTGTCTATCATCCATTGATCATTTTTTCTTTCCATCCTTCCATGCACCCTGTCTACATATTCTTTCCATCATTCTTTTTTTTCCATCCATCCATCCATCCAATCTTTGTCCATGTGGCATCCATCCATCCATCCATTCTGTCTTTCTATCATCCATCCATCCATCCTGTCTATCATTATATACTTTTTTTCTATCCACCTATCGTTTTTGTCTATCATCCATCCATCCATCCATCCATCCACCCATCTATTCTTTTTCTGTCATCAATTCATCCACCTATCCATCATTCTGTCCTTCTTTCCATCCATCCATCCATCCATCCATCCATCCTTTCTGTCTGTCTGGCTATCACCCATCCATCAAACTATCCTTCTTTCTATCGATACATCCAACATATATATTATCTCCATCCATCCAGCTATCATCCATCCATCAATCCATCCTTTCTATCTATTATTCTATCATTCTTTCTATCCATCATTCTATCCTTTTTTATCCAGCCACCCACCCACCCATCCATCCATTCTTTGTCATCATCTATCCTTCTATCCATCTATCTGTCTGTTTGTCTGTCTGTCTGTCCAGTAATCTCCCCAGTCATGTAATCACTATGTTCAAAATATCTGTGCTCTCTAACTGAGGATCTATAGATGTGCTTGGTTACACTAGCAAAAGGTCAAACTCTGCTGGTCTGTATGGATGAATAGGAAATGGAGAGTGTCAGCAGGGTTAGGAGATAGGAGTAGTGGGTGTCTAAGCTATTTCATTATCACAGAGGAAATATAAACTGAAAGTGAGGTTGTCTCGATTTAAAGAAAGACAGAGGGAATTACTGGAAGGATTTTGAAACTGAGTTGAGTTTTATTGAACACATCACGCTGAATTAGATTAGTCATTCCCTGAAAATGAAATGTGAAAAGGCAAGTATAAATGTCAAAGTAAATGCCAAATAAAATGTAAATACAGTTTTCTTTTTTTCTTTTCTTTTTTGATTTCTTTAATAATACCTTCACTCACAAACGGCTTTGCTTTTTTGACTAATCTTTTCTCAGTAAAGTCACATAGTCGGGATCAGTCAAAGGCTTAGCTCAACATTTTTGAAGAAATTCAGAAATGAGTTCTATTGATTTTTCGCCTCCCCGCACCTTCAAGCTAAACTAACATCCCGACAGACTGTGTTATGTCAGTTCAGCTTTTCTTTAAAGATATCTGCACAAATCAATAAGGCTTTGGCGGAGCATATACAGTAGATCCCTGCGAGAAGTGTGGACACATTCAGCGTACCTGAGCTTTTGATTGATTCTGTGGAACATACTGATGCTTATCCTCTTAACAGACTGTGCGGTACTTTCTCTGATAACCATTTGTATTTTCCTTGATAACAATCTGGCAAGTCAGAGCTTGAAAACGGAGTCAGCGCAAATGTGATGACTAAACGCTGGGAGCATTTCATCCGTGATGATCTCTAAGGAGTATGTCAAAACATGATGCCCATCCTCTCTCCCTAGATGGCCCCTGTAATTGCTTCTTAAGAAAACAGAGGAACTGACAGTAGCAACACTCTCTCACATGTTTCACAGGTCAAGCAAAGATATAAAACCACATACAATCACACTTTGAGTGATACAAAGACACTGAACATACACAGTGAAGAGTGTGAAATATTAAGATATGCCAGATAGAGATTAAAGCAGGCACACTGATGCTAAGGAGACTAATTGAATTGAAGTGGCTCTCCTAACTAGATCAGGAAAGCAAATTACAACAAACCTGCCAATTTAAACATTTCATGACATTTCCAAACACTTCTTGTGTGCATGTGTGAGCAGAACTACTGTATGTCATTTCCAAACATTACTGTGGTTATGTAAATTTAACTAAACAGGTAAATCAGCTCAGTGAAGCGATATCTGAGCTGAAGGGCTTGTCTTATCAAAATATAAATATCAGTGCAGGTAGAAAATAAGGGGAAAAAATAGCTGCGTGACTGATTAAATCTGATTAAGCTCTTTAAAATAACTCTTTAGAACCAATGGTCAACACTGTGTTTTGCTACGGAAAAAATGCTACTGTTTAGTCATCTGGACCAAAATGCAGTTAACCCTTTAGAAAGTCATGATTGAAATCTAGTGAGATATTTATGTAAATTCTGTCATCATTTCCTCACCCTCAAGTTGTTCCAAACCTTTAAAAATGTATTTTAGCTGTTGAACACAGAAGAAAATATTTGAAAAATGTTGTTAACCAAACAATTAACGGTAGCAATTGACTTCCATACTATTTTTTTCCATGCTATGAAAGGCAGTGGTTACCATCAAATGTTTGGTCACCAGAATTCTTTAAAATATCTTCATTTGTATTCAATAGCTGAAATAAATTAATAAAGATTTGGAACAACTTGAGGGTGTTGGGTAAAAATGGATAGTTTAAAGTGATAGTTTCCCCAAAAATGAAAATTCTGTCATTAATTACTCACCCTTGTGTCGTTCCAAACCTGTAAAACCATTCATCTTCAGAAGGATCCAAGAGTTTTCTGACCCTGTATAGACAGCAATGCAACTACCACATTCAAGGCCCAAAAAAGAAGGACATCATCCAAATAGTCTGTGACATCAGTGGTTTAACCATAATTTTATGAAGCTACGAGAATACTTTTTGTGCGCAAACAACACAAAAATAATGACTTTATTCATCAATGATAGTTGTAGCATGTGATAGTTGTGTTGCTGTGTACGCAGCGTACCAAAATGTTTCATAGATGGGTTTGGAACGACAAGAGGGTGAGTAATTAATGACAGAATTTGCATTTTGGGTGAACTATCCCTTTAAATGAGTAGTTCATTTCCAGAACAAAAATTTACAGATAATATACTCACCCCCATGTCATCCAAGATGTTCATGTCTGTCTTTCTTCAGTTGTAAAGAAATTGTGTTTTGAAGAAAACATTTCAGGATATTTCTCCATATAGTGGACTTCTAATTTTTTCTTAAATTTTTTTTTTTTTAAAAAATAGTCTAATTAAATTTTTTTCTGGAAGTGAACTACTCCTTTAAGAGAATCTCTGGTGAGTAATAGCAGCAACCCCATTGGAATTTCGTAACTGATGAGAAAGAGCATACATATAACATCTAAGCTTGTACATGTTCAAACTTATAATCTGACAGCTTTATTCACATTATATAATATCAGTACGGAATTTTTTAAAGGAGAAGTCCACTTCCAGAACAAAAATTTCCAGATAATGTACTCACCCCCTTGTCATCCAAGATGTTCAAGTCTTTTTTCTTCAGCCGTCAAGAAATTATGTTTTTTTGAGTTAAACATTTCAGGATTTTTCTCCATATAATGGACTGATATGGTGCCCCAATTTTGAATGTCCAAAATACAGCTTAAATGCGGTTTCAAATGATCCCAAATGCGGTTGTAGATGATCCAAGCCGAGGAAGAAGGGTCTTATCTAGCAAAACGATCCGTTATTTTCATTTAAAAAATACAATTTAAATACTTTTTAATCTCAAATGCTCGTCTTGCCTTTCTCTCACTGAATTTTGGCTCAAGACAGTTAGGGTATGT
Organism: Labeo rohita; assembly: GCF_022985175.1. Taxonomy (NCBI): domain Eukaryota; kingdom Metazoa; phylum Chordata; class Actinopteri; order Cypriniformes; family Cyprinidae; genus Labeo; species Labeo rohita. Next base: position 37,123,742 of record NC_066873.1, read on the forward strand.
CAAAAAACTCCAATCGTATTTTCTCCCTCAACTTCAAAAATCATTTCAAAATCATCCTACATCGCTGCAGAAGTACTGACCCAGTCAATGCAAAGTGAACATGCAAAGAAGATCAAACACCCTTAACAAAAAAGGTAAAACAGCGATATAGGACATTGAAGTTGAGGGAGAACATGAGATGGGAGTTTTTCGAAATACCCTAACTGTCATGAAATGGAAAAAAACAGTTCAGGCAGAGTAAGACAAGACGAGCTTTTGACATTGAAAAGTATATACATTGTATTATTTTTATGAAAATAACCAATCATTTCGCTAGATAAGACCCTTCTTTCTTGGCTGGGATTGTTTACAACCACATTTGGGATCATTTGAAGCCGCATTTAAACTGCATTTTGGAAGTTCAAAATCGGGGCACCATAACAGTCCATTATATGGAGAAAAATCCAGAAATGTTTCCCTCAAAAAACAGAATTTCTTTATGGCTGAAGAAAGAAAGACATGAACATCTTGAATGACAAGGAGTGAGTACATTATCTGTCAATTTTCATTCTGGAAGTAGACTTCTCCTTTAAGCCAGCAAATAGCTGGAGATGATTTGTTGGCATTTTGACATTATATCCTGTTTATTTATGGCTTTTAAGCAGTGTAATGCTGTTAAACATATAGAAAAAGCTGTATGTATGTCAGAGTGATTACACAGAAGGTGGTACTTTGTTCCTTAATTTGAAAACCTACTGTTTTTTGAGAACCTGGGTTTGAAATGTGGACATGTCCCAGTTCTGTTCACCCTCTCACTTTCTCTTCTGTCAGGTCACTTCCTGTAAAATAAAAACAACTGACAAAAATAAAACAAGTATGTGTGAAAGCATGTCATAAACAACACCTGTGCTTCCTCTGCTAGGACTGACGCATGATATTCCACAGAAACATTCAACTAATATTGATAGTAATGAGAAATGTTTCCAAAAATGATAGTTCACCCAAAAATTAAATAATCTCATGATTTACTCACCCTTAAGCCATCCTAGATGTATATGACTTTCTTCTTTCAGATGAATACAATTGAAGTTATATTACAAAATGTCCTGGCTCTTCCAAGCTTTATAATGGCAGTGAATGGGTGTTGAGATTTTGAAGTCCAATAAAGTGCATCCATCCATAATAAAAAGTACTCCACATGACTCCGAGAGGTTAATAAAGACCTACTGAAGCAAATCAATGCATTTGTGTAAGAAAAATATCCATATTTAAAACTTTATAAACTGTAATCTCTAACATCTGCTAACTGTTGTATGTGCGTTTACGAGAGAGTGGCGTTCTAGCGGATGACGTAGGATGAAGGTGTAGCATAAATTAATAAATTAGAGATTATCGCATGTAAAGTTTTAAGGCTACAAGATAACTTCAGAACATTGATATAATCACAAAGAGGAATTCTGTTTCTCTGTACATCAGTTTCTCTTCTATCCTGTGCACAGCAGAGATGCTGCTGTAATAAAGAGAGGATGTGACAGAGGTGTGTGAACACTGGCGTGCTTTCACAGAACAGAGATGAGAATGGCCTCTGACTGTCCTCCCAGTGGGGTTCCTCAGTCTGGCATTTTCTCTCTGTGTCTCTGTCTTTGTTTCTTTCTTTCTCTCCCTCTCCTTTCTCTCTCTCTCTTGCACACAGACACTCCAAGGGCTCTTTAGTTAAAACCGTGTTTCTGTTATCTGGGATCAAATGCACATCATGGCAGCCTTCCTGCATTCAGCCCAGCATTTGCTTTGATATTTGTGTCACTTTCTGGGTCTCTCACAGAAAGTCTTGCTTTTCAACACTCATGTAATGTGGAACTCTTTACCCTCCTCTGCCTTAAAACGATGTCTGTCTCAAGATACTAAACCCACGCTGCTTTCTGAAGGTGAGCGAGTATATTTGCTGATTTCATTATGAGCTGTAGAAATATAAAACATTCCCTTCACTTTCTAGCTAAAATAAATGTTAAAAATTTACTACAGTAGGATGACCACTCAGATGACAAACCATCTTCAGCCAAACTAAGCTTGTTAGCAGTGAAAAAAAAATAAAATAAATGTGTTTTGGTTCTACTTTTTTATTTAAAATGTATATATCAACATTTGAAGTGGATCAAAAAAGTTCATCAAAGTTGTCCTAAGACAAGAACGGGTATTGTTTTGGTTTTAGGACAACTTTGATGAAAAGTTTTGATCCACTTCAAATGTTGACTACTGTATATGTATATATATATATATATATATATATATATATATATAAACATATATTGTATTATTAACTGCAAAATGTTAATTATATTACCAAAATAAATACACATTTTTGTGTATTTGAACCCTTTCCAACAATGACTGTATGATTTTGAGATCCATCTTTTCACACTGAGGACAACTGAGGGACTCATATGCAACTATTACAGAAGGTTCAAACGCTCACTGATGTTTCAGACGGAAAAACTATGCATTAAGATCCGGGGGGGGAAAACTTTTGAACGGAATGAGGATGTGTAGATTTTCTTATTTTGCCTAAATATCTTTTTCTTTTTTTTTTTTGACAAAATAAGTTAAACTTACCCTGATCTTCAAATTCCAAAAATTTTCACCCCCAGCTCTTAATGAAAACTCAGGGGTGAAAACTTTTGGAATTTGAAGATCAGGGTAAGTTTAACTTATTTTGTCATCTGGAGAATATGTAAGTATTTTCTGTAGCTTCTGAAGGGCAGTACTAATTGAAAAAAAAAAAAAAAAAAAGATACTTAGGCAAAATAAGAAAATCTACACATCCTCATTCCATTCAAAAGTTTTCACCCCCCGGATCTTAATGCATAGTTTTTCCTTCTGAAGCATCAATGAGTGTTTGAACCTTCTGTAATAGTTGCATATGAGTCCCTCAGTTGTCCTCAGTGTGAAAAGTTGGATCTCAAACAGTCATTGTTGAAAGGGTTCAAATACACAAAAATGCTGAAAAAGCAAAGAATTTCTGGGACCTGAAGGATTTTTCTGAAGAACAGCAGGCAGGATAAACAAAGGACTCATGAACAATTATCACTAAACCAAAAAAACAGCTGTGGATCATTCAGGTAACAACACGGTATTAAGTCACAAGTGTGTAAACTTTTGAACGGGGTCATTTTTATACATTAAAGTATTATTTTCACTTGTGGACTATATCTGAAAGGCTTTTATGTGAAATATCTTATTCAGGTCAGTACTAAATAAAAAATGACATACATTTGTATGATCCCTCTTATTTTGATAAAATAATTAACATTTTGCAGATTCTGCAAGGTGCATGTAAACTTTTGACTTCAACTGTATATTTTGCACATAATTGTATCCCCATAAAAATAAATGGGAACAAAAAGAAAGAAGTACAGTGAGTAATAATCCAGCAGAAACCAGACATATATGACACAATTGCATCCACAGAGTGGCTCCATTGATCCCTGCACACAATGTATTGGTTTAATTAAGAGAAGCAGTGTCCTTCCTAATTGATTCCTTGCCTGTGTGAATTACCTACATGCAAAACAACCATTGACTAATGACCCATGGAAATCTAGCTTTTATGAACTGGACACAGCGCAAGCCAAACTTCCTCCACAGCTGACCGGCTCCTGCCACATTTGTGAGGATTACAGAGCTGTTAGCGAGAGCCGCTCTCCTCGATCAACCCCCCCCCTCATACAGTGCTAAAGGCTCTCATCAATTATGAATCAATCAGGGAGAGGGTGAAGCTACCATTGATCTGCTGAAAGTGAGAGAAAGAGAGAGAGGCAGTGTGCATCAGCATGCTTTATAACTGATAAAGCAGGTGTTGATTTTCCCAAAGCTTATTAATGATCAAATTATCCCTCATGCTTTTGTTTATGTGAAATCTCAGTAGAGAGGAGGGGAAGACAATAACTCAATCGCTCATTTCCCGGGTCTTGTGTAAAGAGAGCAGGTTCATTACCAGAGTCATAAACCAGGGCCTCTGGGTCCAATGTTTCCTCAAAAAGAACCTGATGGAAAAATAATATAAAGTGTGAAATAAAACTAATAAGTATGAAACGTGAATTCAAACAGTGTGTAAAGCCAGTGGCGGCCCATCAGAGGAGACGAGGTAGCCTGATTCTCCTCCTAAGTCTTCCACAAGAAAGTATGGAAGAATTGCAGGTTATGACTTAATATATAAATATGCGCACACACACACATGTTGTGTTTCCATGTTTTATGGGGACGTTTCATAGGCGTAATGGTTTTTATACTGTACAAACCGTACTTTCTATTGCCCTACACCTACCCTACACCTAAACTTAGCCCTCATAAGAGACTGTGCACACTTTTACTTTCTCAAAAAAACTCTGTCTGCATGATTTATAATCTGTTTTCTCATGGGGACCTAAAAAAATGTCCCCACAAGGTCAAAATCTGCTGGTACTTATCACTTTGTGGGGACATTTGGTCCCCATAAAGTGATAAATACCAGGTACACACATACACACACAGGTGTTACTTAATAACATTTAGATTTTATTGTAGTTTTTAATGTGTTTTAGTGATTTATATTCTTGTAATTTTTGCTAGTCCTTACTATATATTTTTATAAATTTTTATCTCATTTATAGTTATTTTAGCACATCAAGCAAAACATCAAGCAAAACAAAACAACAAGGTATAATTTAATGACATATGAAGAATAATTAATTTTGATTTTAAAAGCCAAAATTATATGATTCTAAATTATATATACAGTATTTTTCATTATAAAGTTTTTTTATTATAATTTTTTAAAAGATATAAATCCTCCCAAAAACATATTAGGTAGGTATGACTTTTAATGTCATATAAAAAATAAGTAATTATGATTTTTAAAAGGCAAAATTATAAGATATTAAGTCACAATTATGACATTAAAACTCACAATTTTGACATAATAAGTCATAATTATAAGTTAAAAAAAATCAATATTGATATTAAAAGGTCAAATGAAGAGATAAAAAGTCATAATTATGAGATATTAATTCATGAGATAAAAAAAACATTATGGGACAGACATAATTGTCAACTTTTTGTCACTATTGTGTTATCTAATTTGCCATAATTATGACTAAATATAATTTTGACTTTGTCTCAGATATGACTTAGTATTATGCCATCTCATCTCATGCCATCTCATTATTGTGGATATTTAAAAAAATATATACATGTTTAAAAATACATTAAACTTGCTGAGATTTGACTTTGACTTGGCTTGATTTACTAAATGATAAGTTCCTTGTTGCTAAGGTAATAAGGCTGGTAAATATAAGGTAGCTTTCCGCCTGCTTAAACATACTCCCATGGACACTTTGAAAGGGAAAGGCCTTGTCGGGTTTTGTTATATCAGTCGTCAGGACGCCGAGTACATCTCAGGTGTCTGATGGTTTGTGTGTCTGTGTGCGCACACCCGCAGCATGGTGGTTAGCCACAGGAAGTTACAATAATAACAGACCAAACCCACCACACTGTCATGTTCACTGCAACTCATCACTACAGCATTGCTGGCATTCTGCAGGGGAGTCATGGAAACTGATCTGCCACTTCTTTTCTCCTCTCTGGGACTTTCTCACCATCTTTGCACCGGGGGAAGAAGCACTTGACGTGCAGGGTTTGTAGACCTGGGTTTGTAAAATAAAAGTGGCATGAATGTGCAGTCAGTTTGCGGGGTTTTGCACTGAGACACAACACAGGAAATGATAAATGACGGCTTACAAGCTGAAGGTCAGAGGTCAAGTGTCACATGCCACCCTGACACATGCAGTTTAATACATATGCACTGAATTTCAGAGGGTTTTTTGGTGTTTACACATGATTTGAGAAGGAGTATTTATTGACTATTCTCACGTAGCCAGATTTCGACGACTGTCATAATGCCCAGCCCACATTTTAGCTTGGACAAGAACTGCCTGCCTAATTAAACATGAAACAGGGCTTTTGTGACTAGTTATTTTGAACAGTTGGCTAGTCTGTGGATCTATGTATAATTTATGTAAATGACTCACAATATACCATGTAGCAGAATGCATGTTGCCAGATATATGCTGCTTGCTTTATCATAAATAGTGCCAAAAACAGTCATTTAGCCATTTCAGCCTTTGGGTAACGCTTGATCTGTTTTAGGGCAGTTTTGCAAGAGTTTTGCTTCTCAGCTTTGCTTAAAGTGTGCTTTGTAAACCCAAACTGCCCCAGTTTTACTTGATTTCCACTTTTGTATAGTTTTAAAATTATTTGGCCATATTATGTTATATTACTTTTTCCAAAAACAATAGAAAAATGTCATGCATGTACAATGGGAAGCAATTTGTGGACAGAGGAACTTCCGTTCTGCTGTCAGCATCTATCAAACAAACACAACTGAGATCATGTGATCCATGACTAGTCGACACAGACCCAAAAATATATTTTGCTGAGACATATTTGTGACCCTGTACCACAAAACCGGTCGTACTTAGCAATATCCAACAATACGTTGTAAAAAAAAAAAAAAAAGCATAGATTTTTATTTATGCCAAAAATCATTAGCATATTAAGTAAAGATCATGTTCCATTAAGATATTTTGTAAATTTGATACCGTGAATATATCAAAACTCAATTTTTGATCAATGGAAAGCTTATTTTTTCAGCTTTATTCAGCTTTTAGATGATGCATAAATCTCAATGTAAAAAAATTGACCCTTATGACTGGTTTTGGGGTCCAGGGTCACATTTATGTCATCAAATATAAAAGGGTTGTGCATAACCAATTGCAAAATGTAAGAAAATAATTTTATAGTCACTAGGGAAAGTTTATATTAGCATGTGTTAACTTGGGGATGTTTAAAAAAATATACACAAATAAATAACACATGAAATAAAAACAATGAATGAATGAATGAATGAATGAATGAATGAATGAATGAATGAATAAATAAATAAATAAATAAATAAATAAATAAATAGTGGTATTTGTAAACGGTTAAGAAAAATGCACAAAAAGCAAAATTCTGATGAAAAATGTTAAAATTACTCATTTAAAAAAAATGGTCTTACAGAACAAGTACAAATGAAGTCATGTGATACAGAACTGGTCAACATAAACCCAGCAATTATACATTCTGCTGAGACATATTTATGTCATCAAAACAAAGGCTTGTGCATAATCAAATCCACAATCAAATGCAAACCTGAGACACTGACTAGTAACAGATATTATCAACTACACTGTAAAAAACAATTAGTTGAGTCAACTTAAAATAATTTGTAACCTGGCTGCCTTCAAATTTTAAGTTCAGTCAACTCAAAAACAGTTTATTCAACTTGTTAAATGTTAATTATACTATGTGACAACTTAGATATTTGAGTTGAATCAACTTAAAATTTTAAGGCAGCTGGGTTACTTACCCATCTGTTAAGTTTAGCAAACACAAATATCTAATTTGTTACTTAGTACAACGTAACATTTCAAGTTGAATAAACTTATTTTAGTTGGCTGAACTTAAAATTTTAAGGCAGCAGCGTAACAAATTATTTTAAGCTGACTCAACAAATTGTGTTTTTTTATTTTTTACAGTGAGTCAGCAAACTTCTAGTAAGAAAAGACCATCTGACAGACAAAGCAACTAATCACTTTGTGTGTAAATCAGATAGATAGATAGATAGATAGATAGATAGATCTTACTAGGTTTAATGCCATCAACTTCCTCTGTCAAATCCAGTATCTTCTTCCTCAAATGCATGCAAAATTGAAACTGTTATTTTTAGTTTACATTATGCATCAAAAATCCATCTATCACAAGACTTTTGCCCTCTATGAACAGAGCTCTATATGAAGGCCAAATGTGCCAGATCAGCCATGCTATTATATGGCAAAAGATCCTGCTTTGTCTGGCAGGTGTAAAAAGTCACCTTCAGCGAGTGTCCATCTGTCCCTCTCTGTTACTGTAACGCTCAGGTTAGAGCATGCACACAGATATGCACGTGTCTATATGAGTTATGGTGTGCTAAGTATGCTGAGTGTTTATCAGCAGGCATTTGAACCCTCCTGCCCTTCCTGGAAGCAAGCCACAGACTGAGACCAGTGCAAAATCTCACATTCATGAATTATAGAGCAACCTGAGCTTTAAAAGAATGCTGACTGCTTAGACTTTGATGCAGTATAGAAACATCAAGTATGGGACAAACTGAACCAGAATTTAATGAATTCCCTGTAAAACTGCAGAATCGTCTGCAGGTTGTGTTCCTATCGGCTTCAGCGCTCCTATGAGAAAATGATTTATATGTGTTTAGATATTGCTCCCGAGGCACAACACTTTGTTTTTTTTTGTTTTTTTCTGTTTGTTTAAGATGACGTAATGTCACAGCAATTAAAATGAACTTTGATCTTTTACCATATACCGGGAAAAAAGGATAGAGGATTCATTCTGAGAAATGTGGCAACAAGCAGTCTGAGATAAACTGAATGAGTTTAATTGTTTAGATTAAAGATAAAAGGCGACCAGTTTTCAGATGACCTTTTATCTGACATTGCAAGAAATTTCTCAGTTAACATGATTTGATCATGAGAACTAAGTTTCTATGCTTACAGTTGAGTTTAAAAGTTTACATGCACCTTACAGAATCTGCAAAATGTTAATTATTTTAGTAAAATAAGATGGATCTTATAAAATGCATGTTATTTTTTATTTAGTACTGACCTGAATAAAATATTTCACATAAAATATGTTTACATTTAGTCCAGATAAATAGTTGAATTTATAAAAAATGACCCTACCTAAATGATCCATAGCTGTGTTTTTTTTAGTGTCTCGAACAGTTAAACTGCCTGCTGTTCTGCAAAAGAATCCTTCAGGTCTCACAAATTCTTTGGGTTTTCAGCATTTGTCTGTATTTGAACGCTTTCCAACAATTACTGTATGATTTTGAGATCCATCTTTTCACACTGAGGACAACTGAGGGACTCATATGCAACTATTACAGAAGGTTCAAACTTTTTCAGCATTTTTGTGTATTTGAACCCTTTCAACAATGACTGTTTGAGATCCAACTTTTCACACTGAGGACAACTGAGGGACTCACATGCAACTATTATAGAAGGTTCAAACGCTCACTGATGCTCCAGAAGGAAACACAATGCTTTAAGAGCCGGGGGGGTTAAAACTTTTGAAATTTGAAGATCAGGGTAAAATTTTTTAAACTTATTTTGTCTTCTGGGAAACATGCAACTATCTTCTTAAGCTTCTAAAGGGAAGTACTAAATGAAAAAAAATATGCTATTTAGGCAAAATAACAAAAATGCACACATCTTTATTCTGTTCAAAAGTTTTCACCCCCTGGCTTTTAATGCATCATGTTTGTTCCGAAGCATCAGTGAGCGCTTGAACCTTCTGTAATAGTTACATATGAGTCTCTCAGTTGTCCTCAGTGTGAAAAGATGGATCTCAAAATCATACAGTCATTGTTAGAAAGGGTTCGAATACACAAAAATGCTGGAAAAACCAAAGAATATGAAGGCTTTTTCTGCCATTTTTTAGCTTATAATTGTCAGCGGCTGAAATTTCAATGCATCCCTAGCTCTAATAATTTGGGAAGAATGCTGCAGAAAATGAATGGCCAGCATTATTTACAACCAGTTAATTGAATAGCAAAAATCCGTCCAGTAATGTGTGTTGCTGTAACACCCAGTAGTGTTGGCTCAGCGCCTGACCGAGATTGCCAGGAACAGTAAATTGTCTTTGTGAGACAGAGTACTACGAGTGTATGTGTATGTGTGTGTTCTTGCTCTGTAGTGCTATTTAAATAAGAAGAGTTGCCGTGCTTTGGCAAGTTACTGGCTGTGATTAACGATTGTACAGATGGTTTGCAGCTGCCATTTACCATGGGAATTAACCCCAATATTTACAACAGAGAGAGTGTGAACACCCTCACGCATACACACAAATGAGTGTTTGATAGCTTAACCGGTCGTAACATGCTTTTCTGCAACGCTACCGCCTGTGACCTGTGTACACACACACACTTTTACTTAGCTATGCAAATAGGGACATACCACACGACCTTGAATTATTTAATTTATTATGAGTCATTTTTCCAAGTTAGGATGTCCCCAAATGTGGCCAAAGAATGATTAAGCTATCCTTCTGAGGATAAAGGATGGCCAAATAAACACATGCATGTTCATAAAACACATGCACTCAGTCGTAAAAAGAGATATCCTTCAAATGTCAAATTGTAACAACAACCTTAATGCATACATAAACTATTACTGAAATCTCAGTAAATATTTCAAATTAGCAGACTCAGCACAGTTTTTTAATAGATTCCGTTTATTCAATTATTAAGGCGTTAAATGTGAAATTTGAAATTTGTTGACTGAAAAATGACAAAAAAGCAACAGATAACAGCATATTTTGACTACTGCAATGTTATAATTATTTTATGTCTCAGCAAAGTAGTTTTAAACGTCTTTTATAACAGGAAACAGCCCTACAGCTGCATTAAACATTGATGTCTTAATATATTCTAATGCGTACATTAATAATCAGTCCATCCATAAAACTTTTATTCAGCAGGGATACATTAAATGTATTAAAAGTGACAGTAAAGACATTTATAATGTTTAAAAATATTTCTATTTCAAATTAATACTGTTCTTTTGAACCTTCTATTCATCTTGATCCTGAAAAAGTCTGTCAGGGTTTCCAAGAAAATATTAAGTGGTACAACTGTTTTCAACATTGATAATAATAAATGTTTTATGAGCACCAATTTAGTATATTAGAATAATTTCTGATCATGTAGCAATTAAGATTGAAATAATAGCTGCTAAAAATTCAGATTTGTCATCACAGGAACAAATAAACTACAATATTACATTTTAATAATATTTCACAGTATTATTGTTTTTTCCCCTGTGTTTTTAATTAAATAAATGCAGCCTTGGTAAATATACACTACCAGTCAAAAGTTTTTAAACAGTAAGACTTTTTTTTTTCAAGAATTCTATTCTGCTCGCCAAGTCTGCCTTTATTTGATCCAAAGTACAGCAAAAGCAGTAAAAATTTGAAATATTTTTACTATTTAAAATAACTGTTTTCTATTAGAATGTATTTTAAAATGTAGTTTATTTCTGTCACTTCAATGCTGAATTTTTAGCATCATTACTCCAGTCACTTGATCCGTCAAAAATCATTTTAATATTCTGATTTGCTGCTCAAAAAACATTATAATTTCTAATAAAAGATTTTAATTTCATAAATGCTGATCTTTGGGTCTTTACATTCATAGAATCCTGAAAAAAATATACTCGACTGTTTTAAATCTTGATGATAATAATAATAAAATGATAATGTTTCTTGAACAGCAAATCAGCATATTAGAATGATTTGTGAAGGATCATGTGACATTGAAGAGAGCAGTAATGATGCTAAAAATGAAGCTTTGATCACAGGAACAAATTACATTTTAATATATATTTAAATGGGAAACAGTTATTTTAAATAGTAAAAATATTTTAAAATTTTTTACTGTTTTTGCTGTACTTTGTATCAAATAAATGCAGTCTTTTTGAGCAGAAGAGACTTCTTTAAAAAAAACATTAAAAATCTTACTGTTCAAAAACTTCAAAAACAACAAAAAAAAGCAACCCCAACCTTTTGAGCTGTGTGCAAGATGTAAGATAATATATTAAGGTATGTGACTTTAAGAATGAAAGGGGATTTATTACAATCAATAACACTGACATTTCATTTATGAGTGCACGTTAACCATTGACATTTTTTCTTGCACGCTACAAATGTATATAAGTGGTTCGACATGCATCTAAACGTAATAACGTATCAAGCGATTTGAAATAATGTAAGCGAGCAAGAGTGTTTTATCTCTCTCTCCCGCCCTCCTCAAACTCTATTGCAATCAATCGCTCTCAGTGACTACAGCAGATGAGAGAAAGCGAGAAAGAGGACAGAGAGGGACAGAGAAAGAGATGAAAGGGAAAGCAAAATGCCACCCATGCAATATAAATGCAGAGAAAGCTTGTAGCTGCTGAGCCTAATAACTATCGGCCCAGGCTCAGTCCTGCTTTGATGGCCCAATCTACTAAAGTGAAACAGGTCAGGATGAGAAATCCAGAGAGAATTAGAGAGGCTGACAATCTTGTCAAAGACTTACAAGCGCACGAACAAACAAACACGCTCACAGAAAGAATACACTCATCACATAAGGAGCCTTAGGGGACAGAATACAGAGAAAATATCTTCAGTATGTGCCTTCTCACAAGGAATCAGTGAGAATCTTCTCAAAAAAAGATTTAATCTTTTGTTACGCGCACCAGTTTGACAAAAGGCTTTACATTTTGGCATTTTCCCTCGCACAAAGCGATCAAGTGTCTTCAAAAGACTTAGAGTATAGTGCACAAGTCATATGCGCTTCTTTTGTAGTGCTGTTTTAGTAGTGCTCATTCATGTTCATTCATCTATGGCTAAGAGCAGCATGAACACTCTGCTAAACATCTTCTTTTGTGATTTACACAACAATGAAAGTCAGTAAATGACAGTGACTGAGTACATTTTTGGTTGAGGGATTTCTTCAACTGATATTAAATCACAGGTGAAATCCTATAAAATGACAGATTATACTGTATATGCCATATTATCGCCATAACAGTTAACAGCCTTTTAACTAAATGGCTGTATTCATGTGTCAAGGATTACAGAATGAAAAAGCGATGTCAAACACAATGCGACTGAGCAGAACACAATGCGGCGCAATAAAACAAAGCAGGATGATAAATATTTCTCCATCCTCTCTGATGTATTGTGTCTCTGTCAAAACAAACAGGAGCTACGCGCCAGAAGCAGGAAACAGGCTGATGAGATTTGCACAGTGTGCTGTTATTGGCTCAAACAATGGGGCCGAACAGATGAGAGCGGCCCAGTGATTCCTCACCGTCGGGCGGTAACCACAGAGGAGCAAAGGGGTGACTTGTACACATTGTGATTGGTAACACATTGTTTTCAACTGGACACAGGCAGATTAATATCCTGAATCCTGGACTACAACATTTTTTATGGTGATTTAGATACTTACAAGCTTGTTCTGGTATGTAATATTACACAGTGGCCCAAGGACAATTGAGTTATACTTTAAAAAGTATGTAGATACACGGTGCCAAAAGTATTCATACCCCTTCATTGTTTTTTTCATGTTTTGTTTTTGCTGTCTTATGTTAAACTGCTTTAAATGACTTCTTTCCACATCAGTCAATCCACCTTAATATTCAATGCGGAAGTAAGCTGTTTTCTGGTAATGTGTTAGACGTCCGGTTCATAATCCACCATAGGGAAATAACGAGAAGAATACTGAAGTGCAGTAAACGGTAAAACAGTTTGCACTACAAACCAGTGTTTTCATGATTAAGATAATACATTAAAATAATATGGTAAGACACACCAAAACGAGCTTTTTGTGCAGCTAAAAATAGCTGGAAGTGGAGGAGAACGGAAGCCAGACACAAAAAAATTATAAACTGCTAAACCCACACTTATATGGGAAAAATAAGGTGGATACTTCATACACCATTATAACAAAGCAAAAACAGAACTGTGAACTTTGTAAATGTATTAAAAATAAAAAACTGAAAAAAGTACATTGCGTAAGTATTCATACCCTTAACTCAGTACTTAGCTGAAGCACCTTTACAGCCTCAAGTCTTTTTTGGGTATGATGTGACAAACTTTGCACATCAGCATTTGGCAATTATCTGCCATTCTTCACCTCACCTCTTTACTTCTCTAGCTCTGTCAGGTTGGATGGGGCAGACGCACATTTTCAGGTTTCTTCAGGAATTTTTTTATTGGGTTCAAGCCCAGACTCTGGGTGGGCCACTCAAGAACATTCACAGAGTTGTCTATAAGCCACTCTTGCTGTGTGCTTAGGGTCATTGTCCTGTTGGAAGGTGAACCTTCGGCCCAATCTACAGTTCTGAATGCTCTGAACTGGGGTTTTCTTCTGTGTTGAGCTTTTCCTTTCACTCTGACGAGTCCCAGTCCCTGCTGCTGAAAAACAGCCCCACAGCATGAGGCTACTATCAGCACTCTTTACTTTTGGGATGGTACTTTCCAGGTGATGAGCAGTGCCTGGTTTCCTCCATATATGATGCTTGGAATTGAGGTTCATCAGACCTGTTCCTTCAGATGCTTTTTTGCAAACTCCAAGTGGGTTTTCATATGTCTTCACTAAAGACAGGATTATGTACAGCTATAAAGGTATAAATAAATAAATCGGTGGAGTGTTGCAGTGATGTTTGTCTTTCTGTTGGTTTCTCCTATCTTCACATAAGATCATGGAGCCCAACTAGAGTGAACCCTTCTCCATCAATTGCTCAGTTTGGCCAGGAGGTCAGCTCTAGGAAAAGTTCTGGTTGTTTCAAACTTTTTCCATTAAGAGTAACAGAGACTACATGCTTCTGTGACCCTTCAAAGCAACAGAATTTTTCTGAACTCTTCCCCAGATCTGTGGCTTGATGCAATCTGTTTCTGAGCTCTACAGGCAGTTTTTTTTTTTTTTTTTTTTTTTTTTTTTTTTACCTCAGGGCTTGGTTTTTGCTCTGATATGCATTTTCAGCTGTTAGACCTTTTATTAAGATGTGTGTGCCTTTCCAAATCCTACCTATTCAATTGAATTTGCCACAGGTTAACTCCACTCAAAGTGTAGTAACATCTACAAGCAATATGAATGCTCCTGAGCTAAATTTCAACTGCCCTAGGTAAGGGTGTGAATACTTATGCAATAGAATCATTTAAGTTTTTTATTTTTAATACATTTGCAAAAATTTTAAAAACCTGTTTTTTTCTTTGCAATTTAAGTGTATGGAGTGTAGATTTATGTGGGAAAAAATATTTTAAAGCAGTTTAACATAAGGCAGCAACACAAAATGTGAAAAAAATGCAGAGGTATGAATACTTTCGCAAGGCACTGTATATAATAGTGGAATTTATTATTATTATTTTATGTTTTTGTGTTGAAATTTTTAAAACAATAAACATTCTGTAAAAAAATTAAGCAAAATTACTTTAGATTTAAATAATATAAAATTACATTTAAATAATTTATGTAAAATTTGAAATAAAATAAAATATTAAATTACATTTAAATGTAAATATGTATATTCAGATTAATTTATTTAAAAAACCCTGAAACCATTCTACATTTAAAAACGGTTGCAAAAAGATCTAGCATTAAATGTTTGCAGATGAAATTTGATTTAAAATACACTACTATCAACAAGGCTGCATTTTTAAAAATATTTAAAATTATGGTTTTATGTTTTAATATCTTTTAAAGTGTAATTTATTTCTGTGATGAACAACATTTTTAATAGTGATTCAGATACTTACAAACTTGTTCTATAATGTAATATTATACAGTGGCCCAGGGACAATTAAGTCACACTTTAAAATGTATGTCATAGCATTAGATAAAGCATCTAATTAATCTAATTAAATTATTTAAATTTAAATATTTTATTTATATTTAAATTAATTGATTTTAAGAACCCTGAAATTATTTTAAACTTAAAATGGTTGAGAAAAGTTCTGGCATTAATTTTTTGCAGATGCATTTTGGTTTGAAATATGCTACCATCAACAAGGCTGCATTTATAAAAACATTAAAAATATTGGTTTTGTGCTTTAATGTCTTTTAAAATGTAATTTAATTCTTTGATGGCAAAGCTGATTTTTAGTGGGATTCTTCAGTGTGAGATGATCCTTCAGAAATCATGCTAATATGTTGATGTGATTCTCAAGAAACGTTTCTTATTATCAATATTCAAAACAGTTGTGCTACTTAATATTTATGTGGACGCTGAAAATTAGTATCAATAGAAAGTTTAAAAGAACAGCATTTTTTTTTAAATGTGAATATTTTGTAATATGTCACTTTTAAACAATTCAATGTTTTTTGCTTAATAAAAGTATCAATTTCTTAATTAACTGACCCCAATTTATTGTTATTTAATGCAGCTAGATTTAACAACTTGCTTAAATGCTCAGACTCTTTTTGCAACTATAGTATTATAAAACTATGTGTATAACATGAATTTTTATGCAATGACTGATTCATAAAAATAGGCTTACCTTGGTTGGGAAACAGAAATGTTACAGTAGGTGTGATATTTATCTTGAGCAGCAACAATAGGCCTCTTGATCGTATGGTCTCTAAGAGAAACACTCTTCAGCTGGAGAGGAGGAAAACAGAGCAGAGGAATTGTTTTGGTTCCCTGGATGGAGCAGTGTACAGTGTGGATCATTGAGCCAAATTCCCTCTCATACTTGGATAAAGTCCAGACTCTTTCCAAGACACATATTTCAAGAACCTGAGCTGTGAGCACAGAACAAATCTCACTGACTACCAGCACCATAAGCTCATTTTAGCCTTCACATTTCCTTTTAAATTAGGGTGCAACGTTTCTACAGTGAGGGCAAGTTGAATTATTAAATCCAGGTGCTGACAGTATGATCAGTTTATACCTCAACAAATGACTTAAAGGTGATGTATGTTTCTTTCGGTTTCTCTTAACCCAGTTTAAAGTGCCATATAACAATAAAATAAACTCACTGACATATTCATTGATATTCACATATTATGCTATAAAAGAACTAACATGTCCATTTAAAATCTTCCATAGTTTGGGAAACCAGTCAGGATTTGTATGCTTTGCTGCTTTAGTGCCAAAAAGATGACTCACTTTACCTGTAATTCTACATGTGAAGGAAGCTGTATATGCATTTATAAATATGTTTCTGAAAAATAAAAATACAACAACAATATGCACTTTCTTCTATTATTTCCACCAGCAGGCAAAACTAAAACTAGAATCTCTACGTCTGCTTGTAATATGCACATCAGTCTTCAGTCAGCCAACTAAAATGCCTGCTGCATTTTAATAGATTCCATGTTTGAGATGGGTGGAAAGACTTTGGCTTTCTCTTGAAGCTGTTCCTGCCAGCGATAAGCAAAACTTTGGATATTTTGGAGGGAATGTCAATGGTTTAAAAATTGCATTTGGCAGCGGGTTCTGATTTAAAAGAAACAGCTACCAAAATGATCACCACACTACATAAAACACTCATTTTAAGACAAAGCGTTGTTTAAAGTTGCCTGATGATAGGCTGAATGGTGAAGAAAGATGTTAACCACAAAAACTGTTTAATTATCCTTCATTTCAGCTTCATATGATATTGATTTTATTGTTGGGTGTCCATATAAAAAGTATAAATTGTCAAACTTTCAGGTTTGTTCTGATGCTTGGCGACAGCCTTGTTTAAATGAAGTAATTACTTGCTATATTGATGTTTGCCTTTTGCTTATGAATCCTGAGCTTCACTAATGCTAAACTGATTTATGCTCATTGGTTATTTGTCATTTAACACATGATCTTTATCTTCAGCAACTTTTTAGTAATGATAACCACATTTTGGGTTAAAACCTTATCCTGATTTTCATTTAAAGGAATGTTTCACCCAAAAAATTTAAATTTGCTGAAAATGTACTCGCTCTCAGGCCATCCAAGATGTAGATGGGTTTGTTTCTTGTTTGGAACAGATCTGGAGAATTAAGCATTACATCACTTGCTCCCCAATGGATGTCGTCAGAATGAAAAACCGAACAGCTGATAAAAACATTAAAACATATTTGTTTTAATCATCGGGTCATCGGATGCCCATTTTCCACAAGCTGATATGATTCTTTAGGGTCTTAATGAAAAGTCTATAATATACTTTGGTTAAAAATTCTCAATGGTAGTGTAACACAACACCCTTTTTACCTTGCCAAAATAAGCTCTGCAAAAATCATCCTATTCTGATGGATTGTTCCTTTAAATGCAAATGAGCTCTGCTCGCCCCGCCCCTCTCTTCTGTCTGTGGAGTGATGAGCTGTGCTCTGAGAGATTGTTTACTTTAGCCGCATTTAGCCTGTTAGCTGCGAAACTTGCTAACTAGCACATTACAGGAAAAATTGCAGAGATTCATAAAAAAAACCTTATACTCACTTCCGCTGTAAGTGAAGCTGGATCACAAATGATTTGCGTGAACATAGATGCATTTATGTAGATGGGGAGGCGCATTCCATTCACAAACAAACATAATCCACTGCATCTTCAGCGGCTCAGATGTCGGGAGTATAGACCACCACTATAAGTTCATTATTATATCCAGCAACACAACACCTCAATTGCTCAATCGGATATATTCTTGTCTAACTTACATCCCTGCTCCGGCATCGAAACAATGGAGGTCGGACTGTTACAGCTGATCTGAGGTAACGCTCATGTCAATCAACTATCGTGGGTGCGGCCTCTGTCGATGTGACG
The DNA here is from genome assembly GCF_022985175.1 of Labeo rohita. Taxonomy (NCBI): domain Eukaryota; kingdom Metazoa; phylum Chordata; class Actinopteri; order Cypriniformes; family Cyprinidae; genus Labeo; species Labeo rohita. The sequence goes on from NC_066873.1 coordinate 37,142,131, forward strand.
CCACACCAACAGGCATCTGAGAATGGCTTGATTTGAAAAAGGGGATATTATTTTTACAGATTAATTAAAAACCACTGCATGGATTTTTATTATTATAGGGTAGATGTGTACATACACTGACAACACACATTAATGTTCAAACGACATGTAAAAGTGAAGTTTGCATCCGATGACCCCTTTAAAACAGTTTTGGACTGTTTTCTATGGAAGTCTGTTTCTGCCACTGAATATAAAAAAAGTTATTGCAACTTTTTATCTCACAATTCTGACTTTTTTCAGAGTTGCATGATACAAACTCGCAATTCTGACTTTTTTTCTCAGAATTACGATATAAACTCAGAATTGTGAGTTATAAAGTCAGAATTGCGTGATAACAACTCGCAATTCTGATGTTTTTTTCTCAGAACTGAGAAGTAAACTCGCGACTGGGAGTTATATAGTCAGAACTGCATGATACAGCCTCGTAATTTTGACTTCTTTCTCAGAATTAAGACATAAACTCAGAATTGTGAGTTATAAAGTCAGAACTGCGTGATACAAACTCGGAATTCTGACTTTTTTTCTCAGAACTGAGAAGTAAACTCGCAATTACGAGTTATAAAGTCAGAATTGCGAGATATAAAATCAGAATTGCATGATACAACCTCGTAATTCTGACTTTTTTCCTCAGAATTAAGATATAAGCTCGGAATTGTGAGTTATAGAATCAGAATTGAGTGATACAACCTTGTAATTCAGCCTTTTTTTCTCAGAACTGAGAAGTAAACTCGTAATTACGAGTTATAAAGTCAGAACTGCGAGATATAAAGTCAGAATTGCATGATACAACCTCGTAATTCTGACTTTTTTCTCAGAATTGAGAAGTAAACTCGCGATTACGAGTTATAAAATCAGAACTGCAAGATATAAAGTCAGAATTGCATGACACAACCTCGTAATTCTGACTTTTTTCTCAGAATTAAGATATAAACTCGGAATTGTGAGTTATAGAGTCAGAATTGAGTGATACAAACTTGTAATTCTGACTTTTTTCCTCAGAATTAAAATATAAACCCGGAATTGCCAGTTATTAATAGATATTAATATTAATAATATTAATAGTAATAACAGATATTAAATATTAATAGTAATTGCGAGTTTATATCTCAGTTCTAAGAAAAAAGTCAGAATTGTGAGTTTGTACCACGCAATTCTTTTTTTTTTTAAGTTATATTTTTTGGGCATTTTTGTGCCTTTAATGGACAGGACAGTAGAGAGATGACAGGAAAGTACTGGGCAGAGAGAGGGGAACAGGGTCGGCAAAGGACCTCGAGACGGGAATCGAATCGCGCCGACGTACCACGCAATTCTAACTTAATAACTCGCGATTGCAAATTTATATCTCATCACTGAGAAAAAAAAAGTCAAAATTGCGAGAAAAAAGTCAGAAATATGAGATAAAAAGTCGCAAATTAACTTTTTTATTTTTTCATTGAGTAGCAGAAACAGGTTTTCACTTGTAAACAGTGCTTGACGTGTGTATATTTCTCTCCTGATTTGTATTTTAGCTGTTATGGTTTAAAATTTTCATGATGAACTTGTTTATTCCAAATGTTATGTACATTGCTTGTGGATTACTGTGATGTTTCTATCAGCTGCTTGGACTCTCATTCTGACGGCACCCATTCACTGCAGAGCATCCATTGTTGAGAGATGTAATGCTAGGGTGGCCATACGTGCCATTTTTATGGGACATGTCCATGCCAGGATTTATATATTTGGCTTTGTTTTCCTGTTTTCATACTTCCTGAAGGTAATGATCAAATAACCATCAGATATCAAATCAAGTATTCAAATTCTTACATAGTGAAGTTATTTAACATTTTCATGCAAATAAAAAGCTAATAACAGCATTTGCAATGTCAAAACCTTACATAAAAATTAAAACCTGCACCTTGAAGGACAGAGAGTGTCCTCTACGGTGTGTCCTCTATGTCTCAGTTACTGTATTTGGCATTGGTTTTAATTCAGTCTTACGTGACCATGTGCGGTGAGACAAGCGCTTCGTCCCCGAGGCGAGTCACAGCTGCTACTGTGGACAATATAGCTGCCAGTTACGGAGATGATGGCAACATTGGGCTGCCAGGGGCTTCGGGGGGTCATCCTCCTGCAGAAACCAGCAATGACCTGGATGATGAAGCAGAGATGAACTAGTGAACTAGTCCAAAAAAAAAAGACACCAGAATCAAGGCCAAACATTTTGACGAATGAAGAGATGAATAAGTTTTGTGCACTTACCCACTTTCCTAAACCACAGCGTGTTTTCTCTGTTTCCTTTGTGACACCGGCACTTCTTTTAAAACCTCCCACAGATCTTGTGCTGTGGTCTTGGTTCTGTTTTTCATTTGATGAAGACTGTAAACTCAGACCGAGTGAAAAGAAACAGAAACAACAGCCTCGAAGCTGTGGGCGGCAGCATCACCTCACTTTAAATGCTATGGAATAAATCTACAGTATGCAATCTGTTAGCACACACACACTGCATCTTCTGTTTTTCAAAGAAATATCTCTGTTTGCTTCTGGCTGTAATGTTGTAGAGAACACATCTTTCAAATCCTAAGGAAGAGCTTTGTGTGTGTAGCTAGTGGCGTTATTCATTAGCTTGGCACAGGCCTACTGCAAAAGAGTCAAACTGGTGGCATTACTCACAGGCTCGGCGTAGGGTCCCTGCACAAGAGTGGGATTTTATAACTGTGTGCTTTCCGGAAAGCCAACATATGGGATAGATTACACCAGCATACACCTCTGCACTCCTCTTTGTGCTGGACTGAAACTCTAAAATTTAAAGGGTTGGGTTAGTGGACAGTATATAGTACATCCAAAATGACAAAAAGTGTTGCATTACACAATATTTCAAAAATGGTCATTTACATTAATACATCATGTTAAACAGAACAAGACCAAAAATGAAAAAAAAAAAAAAAAAAAAAAAAAAAAAAAATACAAATACAAATACAAATACAAATACAAATCTTAGAAGCTCCTGCTTCCTTTTCCTCAAATAAAATAAAAATGTAAAATAAAATAAAATAAAATAAAACAGAACATTGGTATTATATTCAAAAATATATACAATTATTTAAAATAAATAAAGTAAAAAAAATTGGGGCATATTTTTCTTTTTTTCAGCAGAGGGCAAACATGGAGCAACGAGGTAAAGTGCTTTTTATGAGCTCTTTGTGAGTTAACACTCAACAGTTTAACTCTAGGGGAGTTGGAAAATGAGCCTATTTTCAAAAAAAGTAGAGTGTTCCTTTAAGCAGCACAAGTGTCTTTAACATTATTAATAATAAGAAATGTTATTTAAGCACTAAATCAGCATATTAACATGATTTCTGAAGGATCATGTGACACTGAAAACTGCAGTAAAGACTGCTGAAAATTCAGCTTTGCAAGCACAGGAATAAATTACATATTACAGTATATTAGACTAGAAAACAAAAACAAAAAAAAAAAAAATAGAAAAGTTATTTTAAATTGTAATAATACTTAAAAATATTTCATTTTTTGACAGCACTTGCCCAAAACCAAAATTTTGAACTATATATATTTACACACACATGGTGTAATTTGTTTTTAGCTACACTAAGAAATCTCAGGAAAAATATCCAAGACAAGGTTGACTCTTAAACTCCATAAAAACCCCTAAAAGACTCCTGTAAGACTCCTGTAAGACTTCTATAAGACTCCTAAGCTATGAAACTGTAACCTCTGAGCAATAAAATGTTCCTCCGGGCAGGCATTCAGTGCGAACAGACCACGCACAAACCATTCAGCCACATTCAGTGGTTAAAATAGACCTGTATAATACCCATCTGAGTCGGATTGCTGTCCGCCCCAGACTGCATTAGTATGTACATATTTAGCCCACATATTCAAGCCATCGGGCAGCGTTCAGGATGAATAACAATCAAACGCAGAGGCAGCAGGCACAGCACAGCGGCAAACGTCCCGTGGTCTTGCGTGGTCCTTAATTAGTGTGTCCTTCATTCTGCCTTTCTCCAGGCCTCTGGTACCCCAAAGGCCCTCTGCAGATTAATTACAAAACACCAGGCAATCATATTGATTCCATTCAGCCCAAAGACAATGCTAGTGACCTTAAACCCGGACAGGACGGTGACGATGCTTGCCAACCTTGCATGCTGACCCAAAACCAGTTGACAGTGACTTATTATGAATGTATTTATTTTTAAGAGGGAATGCTGGATCATTGTTGTTTTAGTATCATTGATGTATTATCACAGTTTTTGTTAATATTTTGATGTATGAGCAATATCACACAAGTAGACGTGCAATATGGCTGTATATCAGCACGGCTGTGATTTGGCTATAGGCACAAGGCCGCAGGCCAATCGGTGTAGGATCATAAAAGTTGCTATAGGCAATTTAATCAAAAGGCAAATTAATATACTTATATCTCATGTTTAACCACTATAGAGACATCAGAGTCAGCAGCAAATTCCAGATAAACTGGCTAAGGTAAGGCTGCTCTCAGATGGTTTATAAGTGCTGAACGACCACTGACGCCATGGAGCTTAAATCTCCCAAAATATCAAAGGAAATAGACGTTATCTTTATTAACAAACCGCATATTTGAAGTCTAAACAAGTACATTCTCACCTAAAAACTCATTCCATGACACAAGAACAGTATTATTTATAAAATTATAGTGTATTTGGGCGTCCGCCATGACACTCACTATGAGAAATACCACATGCGGTGTGATACAAATGATGAAACGGTTCTGTTATCACTAGAATATCGCACTCATCTCAGCCAGTCAGATTCGAGGACCAGAGGTCATTTTAATTTTAGGTAAAGTTTTATTATTTTTGTTCTGTGGTTTAGTCATTTTTATTAGTTTATGTCTGTGTTGTATTTATTAACTTCTATTTATTAGTTTTAGCTTATTTAGTTTTAGTTAAATACTTCAACTAAACAAAAATAGAAATGTTGCCTAGTTTCAAATTTCCTTATATTTTAAGTTCATGTTAATATTTATTTATTATCATTATTGTTGATATACTAGTATAGTTTTTGTTCACTTTTGTATTCTTATATATAATTGTTATATTGTCTGTCATTTTAATTTGAGTTGAAATTTCAGTTCTGTTTATGTCATATATATTCTTTTTTTATTTGTCTGTTTAGTATTTAATCATTTTTATTTTATTTAATTTTTAAGTTTTTTATATTTAATTTCAGTTAAATTTTAAATTTACTATTATTTACTTAATTACTATTATTTGAAAGTTTTTGCTAATATTTTGAATTAAATTTATTTTATATTTTCTGTCATTTTGAGTTCATACCGTAGTAAATGTGTTTTGTCAATTTTATTTTTTTAATTTGTCTGTGTAGTGATTATTAATTTTTATTTTTAAGTTTAGCTTATTTAGTTTAAGTACTTCAACAAAAATGAGAAATGTTGCCTACACTTTTAAGTTTCTTTATATTTATTTTCAGTTAACATTTATTTTAAGATCATTGATACACTATTATATTTTTTGTTATTTTTTTATTGTTATATTGCCTGTCATTTTAATTTGAGTTAAAGTTTCAATAAACTTGCTGTGCTTTTATAATTTATATTCTTTTTTCTATTTGTTTATATAGTATTTATTAATTTTTATTTGAATGAAATACGTTTAAGTTTTTCATATTTTAGATAACATTTGTTTTACTATTATTTCAATACTATTATTTTATAAGATTTTATTTGTCTGTCATTTTGAGTTAATATCTTTTTGTTGTGTTTTTGCAATATTTTTTATTTCGTCGCCTTAGAATTATAAGGTTCTGACATTTTTGTCAAAATTGAGTTATTTGCATATTCTTATTCTGTGACAGCTTATTTACATTACATGATGTTTCTTTTGTAAGCTGTGTACATTAAAAATGGTTCAATCTACAGAAGTCTATGGAACGCAAAAACTTTGAAGCTCAATATCTCAAAAGTGTTCAGAATGCAGATGGAACCTTATAATTCTATGGTGACAATTTGTCTAGTACTTTTTTATTATTTTATTTAGTGTGGTATTGATTAATTTTTATCATTAGTTTTAGCTTATATAGTTTTAGTCATTTAATAAATAAAAACGAGAAATATAGCAGTTTCAGTTTTTTTAATTTTATTTTAGTTAACATCTATTTCATTACTTAATTTTTTTTCCGTGGTTTTAATTTTAGTTAACAAACATAGCTGTATGTTGGATTAATATCAGATGTATGTGACAGGTTTGATTGCAATTAATCGGTTCTCCGTCTCAAATTGTCCCTTAAACCTTTCACGCTTCATGCCAAATGTACATATTTAAACGGGCAGCAAGCCAGGGGTCTGGATTTAGCGTGCTCGTGACAGACTTTTTTAAAGCACGTACATGTGGATATACAATATACTGTATGCAGGTCTAATGCAGTAAATGAGTCACTCTAGCCCGATGCACTGTAGCGTCACAGTATTGCTGCATTGGACAGGTGGGGCAATAAGTGGGCCAGTTAAATTTGAGACAAAGTCTGCCAAAACCAGCATGAAAATGGGGACAGCTGCTGTGATGACATCACTGGCCCCGTCTGCTCAAAGTGTGCCAATAAGTCTATTAAATTAAATAAAACTGCAAACATGACTTCAGCTTAAAATACATGAGTCAAACTGATTTTGAGCATCGAGAGATTTTGAAATTTACCAGTTTTTCCTTCTGCATTCAAAGTTTGATTCATGTAGTGAAAACGTGTCATTCCTCATGTAGTCCTGTAGAAACTCCTATGTGGCTAGAAGAAAAAAAAGAAATGCACATTTTAAAGTTGTATTTCTCCCAAATTCCATCAACATTTAGAAATACAGCATATGGATTCAACTTCAAAGGTAACAAACATGGACTCAAAGCTACAGAAATCTCATGTTAAAATCATTGTGCCTTTAAACATCAGAATATGATAAGAATGACTTAAACTTTGGGCAGCACACACCAATAAATCTCACACTGTCCTGTTTATAAGGGAGGAATTGAGTGACAGTAAGGACATTTGTGTTCTACATTTAGATATAGTTCTGCTTTTCTCTCAGTAATGGTATTACACGTGTTTCATCACTGAACAGACACGCAATAATAGAGTCACTGTATTCTGCTGTCCTAAAGAATGCTTAATGTGTTGGCAATGAGTCACAGAAAACCCCCAGTCATGACAATATAGAGAGTTTGCTTGTAAATCAGAGAATGTCCCCCGGGAAAAGGCCTTTGATTTGTGTGCGAGAGGAGGAAGGAAAGTGAGAGAGGTAGAGAGAGAGAGAGAGGGAGGACAAAAGATAAATTATTTAGAGGACATTAACATGAAAGGGTTGGGGACAGGGTTGAAGCCGAATGCTCTCTGATAAAGTGCCGGTGTGGATCACACAAGAAGAGGGTCATTGTGGGGCCTAGAATACAAAGACTTCTAGAGGACCTGGGAGATCCATCTTTAGTCAAGGTGAAATAAATACTTCTTCCATCTGTGATCTGTGAGCTGAATTATTGCCATCATTGTATTAATGTCTTGCAACTTAAAGGGACAGTTTAACCTGAAACGACAATTCTGTCATTATACACTCACTCAAGTTGTCCTAATTTAGATTTCTTTCAGTATTGTGAAGAATGTGGGTATAGGGACAGCACCAAATTGGGGGGCATTCACAGGCCGTGCCCCTCCAAACAAGTTTCTGTGCCCCTCCTTTCCATCCTCTATCCGCCTTGCTAAACGTGATTGATTTCGAAAGCGAAAGATGAAACCGGAAAAAAACCCCAGCGTGCATAAGTAAGCAATTGCACGCTTTCACAAGCTTCGGCAACTGCACGTGATCACAGGTTCTAACCTAAACCCCGACTCCACTCAAAGTAAATAGTGCGCCCCCTAGAAGTTGCAAACAGTTGCTGGTAGACATTTATTTCCATAGTATGGAAGAAAAAAATTACTATGGAAGTCAATGGGTACCATCAGCTGTTTGGTTACCCACATTCTTCAAAATATCTTTGTATCTTTTGTGTTCAGCAGAAGAAATAAATTCCTAATGGTTTGGAGCAGCTCCCTGGGGTCGACGGTCACGCCAAGATCAGTGCGAAAGACAATAAAAATACTTCGGTCACACAAATAAGTGTTATACATCAATAGATATTTGTGCACACTCGCAATAAAAACTGAACTGTGTGCTTCTTTAAAATAAAGAAAATAAACAGGGTGCTTTCTCAGTCTTCACTGTCTCCGCAAACTGCTTTTAGAAATGCTTCAATAAAATAAACCTAAACTCAGTGAATACTCGGCACACAGACAGGAGAGATAAATCTATAGAAAGCTTGATATCTGTACGTTTAAATAAAGTAAGTCTTATCAAAAACAAATACTCTGTGCTAAAGTAATCTGTAAACTTGTTAGTAAATGATGACAATTTTCATTTTTGGGTGAACTATGCCTTTAAGCTCTGACCCCTTTTCATTATTGCGAGGCGAAATAAAATAAAATAAAATAAAATAAAAACATAAGTGGAAAAAAATTAAAAAGAAGTGAAAATTAGCAAACTTTAAAGTATTTATACCATTCATTATTGTATTAACTGTTGTACTTTAAGTATATATAATGTAATGTGAAAAATGATGTATTTAAATGGTAGTATTTATAGTATTTTAGTAAATTAAATATATGTATTTATTGCATTATTTGTTGTACTGCTTTTAGCTGATGATTTAAAAAATAAAACTATAGTAAAATAATTTCCAAATACATTTTATAATTTTTGATTATGACCAAATTAAAATATTATTAGATAAAAAGTCATACTAAGTCATATCTGAGACAAAGTTAAAATTATATTTAGTCCTAATTATGACAAATTAAAATAATCAGATAAAGAGCCATAATTGTGATAAAAACTTTCATAATGTTGCTTATTTTGTCACTTAATATCTTATAATTATTACTACATTTCAGAATTTCACATTAATGTCAGTTTATACTTTTTGTCTTATAAGTATGACTTAGTATGTCAAAATTTAGTAACTTTTAATGTCTTTTTTTGTGGAAACAGAAAAATTAATTACTTTAAAATATATATATATATATATATATATATATATGTATAAACTACTAAAAATGACAAGAATCCACATCAAAAGTACTTATAAAGTACAAATTAAAATTAAAACTAACATAAAACCACATAAATATTTGTTAATATTAACTTTTTTTTCCCGCAGCAGTATGTTTCTAGTCAACAGTACAAAAAAAAAAATAATAATAACAAATAAATAATTAAATAAAATGAAGTTTATTACTGTCTTTCCTTTCCAGAAAGATCTATAGCTTTTGCAATAATCACAGACTGCCTGCACTTTCCTTTGCACCTTCCCTTGCACTGACCTGTTAATTTTTCAATCTTTTAATTGGTTGAGAAATGTGACATGAATGTTTTCGCCTTTGCACTGTTGCATTCTGATGTGTCTAAAACCGGCACACATTTTACAATAAGATGAACTCTGCCCAACACATCTATTTGTCAAAAATCCTTGAGTTCTGTTTGTAATAAACCATTCAAACAGATCGCTTAGGGAGTTTCAAACTCTGCTTGCCCCAACATCTCATTTTAGCACAAGCTGATGAGGATGTGATCAGATGTGATCGCCAGGGACCAATTATGTATATTGTTTCATCTTTAATGCTCTTATATTTGCGCTCTGCAGGCATATTCGTGTAAAATCCATCAATATCATTTGACATAATATGACCTACAAGCTTGTTTGTGTATCATTAGCAGTGCTTTTCTCCTCTAAAGGCCACATTAACTGAACAGCCCGTGTGCAATGCAAGCCAAGGAGGAAATCAATAATGAGGCACCACTTGAATATCAAAATATCCTCCGCCGCAGACACCATATAAGGGTCCCAATAATGAATTCATGTGCGTATTACACAACAATACACTTTAAAAGCGGTAAAACTACAAAGAACTCCGGATCAAAGACAAGACTAATGAGTGTGGAGCTTACCGCAAAGTGGAACCGTTTATTTAGGGGCTTGTAAGGGAAAAGAGCCATAGCAATATGCATTAGGCCTGCGTTTTACTGACAAACTGAATTTATTCACTCAAATCATTCCGGCTTGTTCATTTGTTTTAGAACATTTCTACATTCTAAAACATTGGCAGGAGTTCATTTCCATAAAACAATTCATTCATGCTGGATCTTGAACGTTTGGCCTAAATATAATCTAATTTGTGATAAAACATGGTTGTTGCCACTAGAAGTAGAGTACTTCCCTCGATAGGGAACATCAGTGTAGCCTTCTATGTTACTTACCCTTGATTGAGTTGCGGAATCCACTGGGATCCAACTACAAGGCATTCCATTCCATTACCGGAATAGTTGTACTGGAATTAAACCAACCGTAATACCAAATAAGCAATCATAAATCTCATGTATAGCCTTTACAGATATTAAAAGCTAAGCAAATAAAACAATTTGTACGGTAATCCAAACCAAATCATGTGACAAGTTCAACAACAGATGATCAGTGTTGGGCATGTTACTTTAACCCTTTAACTGTCTCTCCCATTTTTAAACAGAGATATAAAACTGCACTATCCAGACTTAAATTTTTATAATTCATGAATGAAAACATTTTGTAATATGATTTTGATGTACATTTGTTTACATTTTGATGTACATGTCTGATTTTAAAATGCCTTTCAAAGGATGAATTTTGAGATTTTAAGCTTTGAACTGACACATCATTTCTTATGATTTCTAAAGCGTGATAGGGAAAAAGGCAATGAAGAAAGTCTTTTGTGACAAAGGTCAGAACTCATGTTATGATGTAGATTTTTTAAGTTGCATTCTTGACATATATTACTCTATTACCTTTCCTACATAGTTTGTAACACAAAAAACATGGTAAAATATCTATTCAGGAGTCTTAGACTTTTAAAACAATGTATAGTTTGTCATGATTAGATTAGGATTTATTTGTAATATGGTGAAGTAAGCTTAGGCGTCCCACTGAGCGGACGGTTAAAAAAGTAGTTATAGTTAGTAGTTACTTCTCACAAATAGTAACTGAGTTAGTAACTGAGTTACATCATTATAAAAGTAACTAATTACAGTAACTAAAGTAACTAATTCATATACTTTTTAATATCAAACGTCTTTTCTTACTCTGCCTGTCTTTGTTCCGATTCAAGACAGTTAGGGTATGTCGAAAAACTCCCATCTCATGTTCTCCCTCAACTTCAAAATCGTCCTATATCGCTGTTTTACCTTTTTTGTTAAGGGTGTTTGATCTTCTTTGCATGTTCACTTTGAAAAGACTGGTTTGGTACTTCGGCAGCGATGTAAGATGATTTTGAAATGACTTTTAAAGTTGAGGGACAAAATACGATTGAGTTTTTCGATATACGCTGTCTTGAGCCAGAATACACAGAGCTCAGGCAGAGCAAGACAAGACGATCCTTTGAGACTGAAAAGTATTTAAATAGTATTTTTTTAATGAAAATTACCAATCGTTTCACTAGACAAGACCCTTCCTCCTCGGCTGGGATCGTTTACAACCGCATTTAGGATTGTTTGAAGCCGCATTTAAACTGCATTTTGGAAGTTCAAACTCAGGACACCATAGCAGTCCATTATATGGAGAAAAATGAAATCTTTTTCTCAAAAACATAATTTCTTTACGACTGAAGAAAGAAAGACATGAACATCTTGGATGACAAGGGGGTGAGTACATTATCTGTAAATCTTTGTTCTGGAAGTGGACTTTTTTAATGGCACAGTTTTTTAAATATCTGAAAGTACACTTAGCATCAGTCAGTCAATCATTATAATATGACATTATGATCATTTAGATAACAAAACTACTACGAATTCTACTACTAATAACAATATAAAACACACTAAGGATTAATGAGCTGCTGGGTTCATGAATATTAATCACGTTGTCTGCGTTTGCACTTCACACTAGAGTTTATGGTTCGTCACATACATGGATGTTGCGCATTCATTCAGACGAATAGAAAATAAAATTATAATAATATTACAATAAATTAAAGTAACAGCGCATTTTCTTGTCAGTAACAGTAACGGGGGAAACAGTAATTCGTTTGATTACCCGTTACTGAAAAAAATAGCGCTGTGTATTTATAACGCCGTTATTCCCATCACTGCAGATGATATCCAGAATGCACGGCCTGAAAAAAGAAAACAAAGAGGGCAATAAAAGCACATTCATGGTGATTACCCATGCAATAAATGATGTTTTGGCTTTGTTCACAACCTATTGTTTCATCCCACCTTCTTTTAAGAAATAGAGCAAGCTCCAAGAAAGTGGAAATGACTTTTTTTTTACCTCGTATGCCCTGGCAATAAGAAAGGAAATGAGAATTCATGCTACCTTCATCAACCTGTCCGTATCTGTCACCATCTGTGTTCGTACATCTCAAAACATCACCGTTCCACACTTACCCACCACACTGAGCCGGAGGGAATGGTTTGTTTGCCAGAGAATGCTCCCTAAAAACCCACTCATCCTGTCGCCATGACGACGACAGAAAACACCGCCAAAAATGGAACCGAAATTCACGAAAAAGTCTCTAATGGCTAACAGACCGTATCTCCTCTCTTAGCTGGAGGATCAGAGAGAGCTGACAGGAATTTGGACAATAAATGCTGTCATTTCCTATCAGGCCAGAGGGGAGCCACTGAACTTCAGCCGAAGAGAATTTATACAGTCTAACCTTGCTCACCTTACATTCTCTGACTGCTATTGCAGATCTTTCATGCTCAGATGCTTTTTAAAAGTTTTAGATGGCTAAAAAAGCCTTACCGCCAATCGAACACCAGTGAATGCACGTAACTCTTGGTAGGGTCGAAAAGCAAAGAACACTAGAACCCTTCAGCTTTGACCTCCAGTAAATGGTATCCTTGAGCAAAAGTCCTAGTACAAGAGATGTGAATGATGTCTAATTCGTTTTTTTTCCATGGTCTGATACTTTAACCAGAACATGAGTTCACCTTTAGTCCGGGTCCTTGCCGGTCTTACCGCAACCGAGTGAATGTGTGACAGTAAATCAATACTAATCGATTCCTCAGTCTGTTAGGTAATAACAAGCTAAGGAGGCACTCTGAGAAATATGGCTTTCAGACCTCTTTAATTTGTCATAATACAAGAGAGGAAAAAGCAAACAAGATTATCCATTCCCGAGTCCCTAATTCTGGTCTTCTAGCCGACACCAGAGACAGGATGGCTGGGTAATTTGAAGGGGCAGCAGTCCTATATATGGAGGCTCTAGTCAGGTGAATCCAATTTGGAAATTGCACTGCAGGTAATTGGATTCCGAACTTGTCCAGCTCAGGTGTATTTGTGCATTTAATCTAACATGAGTGATCTTATCTGATGTCCAGAAGGGAGGGTTTTAAACTTCACTTTGGTTTGAGATAATCGTTGGAAAAATAGATCGGATTTGAATCTCAACTACATTTCCATTTCCCACTGTTTGCAAAAAACAGTGGTGAAACTTTATTATCATTTACTCACCTTCATGTCATTCCAACCTCACATGATTTTGTTTCTTCTGGAACACAAAGGAGGATTGCTGAAGAATGTCTTAGATGAACATCCCACCTACAGAACACACATCAAGAGTTTAGATCTAAGATCTTTACAGACATGCAGATATAAAAGGTTAAAATATATTTAAAAAGAGTATAATATATTTAAGAAGACAACACCAGTCATAAACCAGTATGCAAATAGATATAAGAAGAAAAAATAATAATTCAGTGTGCAAATATCATGACTATTTTATCACTATAAGTTACATTTTCAGCAAAAATTCTCAAATATATAGCTGGTGTGCTGTAACAATCGAATGGAGTTTGTATTTTAAGCATTTTGAGCAGATTAAGTTAAAATTTTATATTTAGTATTAGGGTAGCAATTCCAAACTAAGAGACCTAAAAGAATAGTTTACCCAAAAATGAAAATTCTGTCATTACTTATTTTTATGTTTATCCAAACCCGTAAGACATTAGTTTATCTTTGGACCACAAGTTAAGACATTTTTGATGAAATCCGAGAGCTTTCTGGCCTTGCATAGACAGCAAGGCAACTGAACTGTTTAAGGGCCAGAAAGGTAGTAAGGACATTGTTAAAATAGCCCATGTGACATCAGTAGTTCAACCGTAATGTTGCACAATGAAAACAAAAATACCAACTTTATTCAACAATTTCTTCTTTTCTGTGTCAGTCTCTGCCGCGCACCATCAAAAAATTTTAATTTGCGTTCCAAAGATGAATGAAAGTCAGGTTTAAGCCAATATTAAAGTCTAGTTTAAATGGATGGTGGCAGATCTTCTCTTATGTATTGTGACATACTGTACATCTGACTAAAAAAACGTAGGGCAGAGACACGACTCTATTTATTGGTTGTTGATGGTATGGAGGCAGATCTGAATGCGATGTATAGGTTGACTGTAAAAAAAGGTGTGGAGTTTAAGTGGACTAAATTATTGGAGACTAAAATTCTGGTGTATAGAACATCACCAGAGAAAAGTACAGTTAAGGTCAAAATACCTTGCCGAATCTGCAAAATGTTAATTATTTTACCAAAATAAGAGGGATCATACAAAATGCCTTTTATGTTTTTTTAGTACTGACCTGAATAAGATCCATCGCACAAAAGACATTCACATATAGTCAACAAGAGATAATAATAGTTGAATTTATAAAAATAACATGTTTATAAAAAATAATGTTCCAAAGTTTACATACACTTGATTCTTAATACTGCGTTGTTACCTGAATGATCCACGGCTGTTTTTTTCTGTTTTGTGATTGTTGTTCATGTTTGTCCTGAACAGTTAAACTAGCCGCTGTTCTTCAGAGAAAAATCCGTCAGGTCCCACAAATTCTTTGATTTTTCAGCATTTTTGATTTTGAGTTCCATCTTTTCACACTGAGGACAACTGACTCATATGCAACTATTACAGAAGGTTCAAACACTCACTGATGCTCCAGAAGGAAAAGTGATGCATTAAGAACCAGGGGTGTAAACTTTTGACCAGAATGAAGATGTGTACTTTTTTCTTATTTTGCCTAAATATTATATATTTTTTTTCACTTAGTACTGCCTTTCAGAAGCTACAGAAGATACTTACATGTTTCCCAGAAGACTAAATTAGTTAAATTTACCATGATCCCCCCCCTTCTGGAGCATCGATGAGCGTTTAACCCTTCCGTAATAGTTGCATATGAGTCCCTCAGTTGTCCTCAGTGTGAAAAGATGGATCTCAAAATCATACAGTCATTGTTGAAAAGGGTTCAAATACACAAAAACGCTGAAAAACCAAAGAATTTGTGGGACCTCAAGAATTTTTCTGAAGGACAGCAGGGAGTTTAACTGTTCAGGACAAACAAGGGACTCATGAACAACTATCACTAAATAAAAAAAACAAAACAAAAAACACAGCTGTGGATCATTCAAGTAACAACACAGTATTAACAATCAAGCTTGTGTAAACTTTTGAACAGGGTCATTTTTTATAAATTCAACTATTATTGTCTCTTGTGGACTATGTAAACATCTTTTATGTTAAAACTTTTATTCAGGTCAGTACTAAATTTAATAAAAAACATGTATTTTGTATGAATTAACATTTTGCAGATTCTGCAAGGTGTATGTAAACTTTTAACCTCAACTGTTTGACGTTTCACTAGAAGATTTAGTTATGACATTTTGCGTAACCATTATGAGGTCAAAACAAATAAAAAGAAAAATACATGGATGAATTGTTCACAATAAGATATATTTAGAAAACAGACTGAATAACTGTGCCTGTGGCGACATTATTGCAAAATGATTTTAATTCTTGCACATTTCACAACACTTCAAATTAAACCTAAATCGAACTGATAGTGTTAACACAAGCAAATGTGGGGGGAAAAATGCATTTTCTGATACAGCCATGGCATTTTACCTGACCTCTACAAGTCTTTGACTCATCTTTTCATTTCAAGCCCGCTTTAAAATTTAATAATTCTATATATATATGGGATATATCTATGAGGCGAAAAAAGAGGTTAGGTAACACTAGAACAAACCCTTAAGCAGAATATCAATACAGCGCTGCCTTGTGAGCTCTGTAAATATTTCCTGTTATCAGGGTCAGATCAACAGGATTATCCAGGAATGAGGAATATTCCTCAGAGCACTTAGAATCAGACACAGCTGTTAATCAGATGTTTAAAGCCTTTATTTTTTCCCACAAATCCTCTTACACACTAGGCCAAATCATTGTGCCTTTTAACAGATGTTCCGCACACTTCTTTTAATCATTTGTTGTATCTGCGAAAAAGCACTTAGCGCTTCACGATAAAGAGGAGATAAAAAGTGGTTATTGTTAGCGTGCTGCTTTCCAGTGAGTTTCTAGCCTAACCCTTCTAACATAACCGCATTAGATGAATATCAGGTCCCTCAGTATGAGGCAGGGCCGACGGGAAAGAGCCCATCACACCCCTGCTTTGCGGTCGAGGAGTTTTAACCACCAATGAAGTGGGGCAGCACGGGCGCATTAATCAAAGCAAAAGGTCAGCAGAACAAGCCAATTTGCAGACAGCTCAACTAGACCTCTCTGGAGAAACGGATAGCCTACATCCCTCTTCTCTGAAACACACAGAGCTGAACGAATAGACCAAGACTCTTTTTGGCCTGTGGGTGAAGCTGGTTCTGTGAGTATCACACAAGTGTTTTAGTGGTGTTTTCACAGTGGTATTTCACAAAAAGCTGCTTTGCATCATTAGGTTAAGTGCTCTACCGTTTGATGCACAACAATTTTACTGAGAGGTCAGGATTCTGAGAAAACAACTTAACAACAGATTAGATGCCTCCGGAAAATTCTCATCTGTCGTTTAGCTGCAGGTTCAGGTCTTGCAGCATGGCAAATGGCCGGCATTTATCGTCAACACTGAACATTTTCCAAGAACTATTTCCAAATGATTTTTTAAAAAGAATAAATAAAATCTTATTTGCACTATGTTCTTGACCAAGTCAAACTAAAAATTAATGTGCTCCCCTTGAGCTATATATGATATATATTAGGGCTGTCAGTTGACTTAATCAATTAGTTATGAAAAAATAATGTGATTACAATATTTTAACATAATTAACGCACTGGCCCCGCTGATGATGCAAGGGTGATGATGCAAGGCAACAACTCCACAAATGCAGTTGTGCCCTAAAATTCAAAATATTGGTGCAAAAAAATATCCCTGTATGTGTTTTGTCTCAAATATATATCGCACAATATCACAGGGGCAGCAAGAGCAATGACACCAGTGCTGATTTTATCCAGATCTATCACAAGCTATCACAATGTGATTATATAACAATTCTAAAACAATAAGTTGATATTGTTTTAGAAACACAATAATAATAATAATAAAAACATTAAAGTGATAGTTCACCAAAAAAAAAAAAAATAAAATAAATTCTGTCATCATTTACCCTCATGTCGTTTCAAACCTTTCTTCTGTGGAACATGAAAGATGCTATTTTGAAGATTTTGAAGTTTTGGTTAACAATGACTTTCATCGTATGAACAAAAAATACTGAGATGTTTCTCAAATTATCTTCTTTTATGTTCCATAGTTTATGTTAGGCTGTTACTGCCTAAATGTTTATGTGTAATAAATTATATGTTGAATCAAATAAAATAATTCTTTCTAAAGCTACAATTTGTAATGTCTACTTGATATTTTCTCATTTAATAAAAATAGCATTAAAAATATTATTTGTGGGTATTTTCAGTCAAATTTATTTTGCGCTTAATTCGATTAATTAATTGAAAATTGTTAAAAATCGACTGACAGCTCTAATATATATATATATATATATATATATATATATATATATATATATATATTTTAATGAGTTATACATCACACAAAAATGAATATTCTCTCATCCTTTATCACTGACTCATCATTCCAAATCTCTATGGCTTTTTTCTTCCATGGAACACTTAAGGAGATGAGATGAATTTTAAAGAATGGTATGTGTGATCTAGAACAAAAAAGCTACCATTAAATGATCAGTTTTGAACCCAGATAGATTTAACAGACCAAAATTTATTCACTGAAAATCTCAAACTTCTGCATACTCATCCGTGCCATGGTGCAGTTTTTACAAGATATGAATTGGTTGCATTTGCCATTTTCTCCTTACTTTGAATATTCATATAGAAATTTGGGGTTGGTAAGATTTTTTAAGCTAAGCTTTTTAAGTATCTTTTTTTAAGTAGCTGTATTTTAAGTATCCAATACTCCAGTCCTCAGAGTCACATAATATGCTGATTTGGTGCTCAGAAACATTTCTTTACAGTAGCTTTTGATCAAATTAATGCATTAATGATGAATAAAAAGTATTAATTTATTCTCTCAAAAAATAAGTAAATAAAAAAAATAAAAACTTTCATTGTGTAAATTTCTGTTTGAGAACTTTGCATGAACATTGACTGGGATAACTTATATTGACTTACCGTACATTTCACTTATGGCATGCCCTCATTAACATTAAAATGTCAATAGCAATAGCAGTTCTTCTGGTTTCCTAGACAGTTTGAATATCATATCGAAACAAACCTTTCAAACCATTCTTTTATTTTTTGTTTTTCAAACTGCTGTGTCTCTTTTTGCTGAAACAACAAGGCCTCTGCAGTCCTGGGAAACAAAAAACAAAAATTTATTTGTGATTCAAAATTCACATTCAGTTAAGCAAGAGATTCCTGCAAACATATTCTTGTTCCTCATTCA
The DNA here is from genome assembly GCF_022985175.1 of Labeo rohita. Taxonomy (NCBI): domain Eukaryota; kingdom Metazoa; phylum Chordata; class Actinopteri; order Cypriniformes; family Cyprinidae; genus Labeo; species Labeo rohita. Next base: position 37,160,994 of record NC_066873.1, read on the forward strand.
GTATATAAACATGCAGTATGTCTTTATGTATTTCCTTGACAAACATTGTAAGAGCTGTTTTAAACCGCAAAAGCACAAACCAGCTGGGGCAAGCAACAGCAACCAGATTGTATATTTTACATCTTTATTGCTCACTAAAACAATGCAGCACGTTCTGTAGATATAGTCTCTCACGCATAAAATGCAGTGCAGGTTTTATGATTCAAACACAATGCCTTCCTTCAGACATCTCCATTAAAAGCATGGCCTCAGTTTACCTCGCCTTTTTTAAACAGGCCGAGACAGTTACCCGGGATGAACCTGTACTAATGCAGAAGGTATTTCTTTATAATCAGTTAAATTGAGTTATTGCGCCAATCCTTTGTCTCTTTTTCCTCCACTGAGCTGACATAATCACACATTAAACTGGCTGTTTAAATAAGCATTTATTGCATTAGTAGGTGATCAGAAACACAGTAGAACAGTTGGTTTTGGCCAAAGGCTGAATTCCAAAGGACTGAGAGAAAAGGCCTCCACATGATGCAAAGGTGTCAGGATGGTGAAAAATACGGGTGTTATATATAGCTCACTCCACAACCCAGAAAAATGAAACTCCCAATGAACTGTCACAACCTCTTTTCTCTGGGTCTCAGAATAGGCCAATTTACACCGCCTGGGGTGGCAGGCCTCATGAGTGAAAGGTAAAAAAGCTCTTGCTTCATCTTAATTCCAGGTATGATTCAAATGCCACTCATCCCATTTTTTGTTTTGCAGTGAAACCAACTCTAAAGTGAGAGACATGGACAGACCTATGCATACGACTGATGACATTTATTTTAGATTCTAGTATTAGCTCTCAAAAAAGAAAAATCTCCATTAGAGGAGATTACGAAAGGATAAGTGCTCTCTTCTGCATGAAATCTCTATCCCTCTGTTATGTGGTTATGCGAGGCACTTTAGCTGTTAGACTATAAAGATTACTTGACATTCACATGTTAAATCTAACCTCTACATAACCTCCAACATATACACAAAGACCTTTTGCCCTTTACAAGCACTATTTGGCACTGTAAAATATATATGTATATATATATATATATATATATCAGAGGTTGCGTTATAATTTAACCGGACAGGGTCGTAAAAATTCCGTCATAATAGATTTTTACCGGTCATTTTAATTTTTACATTTTAATTATAATAGCACATCTAATTGCTTTTATTTTTGTTCACAGTTTCATTTTTAATTGGGAACCTACAGGATGATATAGGCTCATACATTTATTTTAAAGAGAAAAGATGAAGAGATGAGACTGCATAACTTTTCATGTTTACACCGCACAGTGACAGCGATTTTAATATATTCTCATTTTTTTATGAACCAATAACGATTCATAAATTCCAAACGATCTTTTGGTCTATGCTGTTTTCATTTGACGAATGAACAGTAAGTTATATAGTGCACCTCCCATCTAATAAATCGCAATAGGCTAAGCTTTGTGTTACTTTTGAACTGAAACAGAGTCTCAGATTTCAAATTCTGTCCATTTCATTAGGAAAATCAATCAATAAATACCGTTTTGGCGCTCTTTAGTGTGGCGTAATAGACTGTTGTAGCTTCTCTGTACTCCTCAGTGCGTAATCAAACGCACAGCAAAACATTCGTGACAGATTTGTTTTTGTTCTGGATCCAGTGCTCTGCTGCCACACTGGAGAGCACTCGCCACAAACTGGACAAGGGTGGGAATTACAGCTACAATTTTCATCACCATCAGTGTAATCTGTCACAGTGACGGACGGCCATCGGATTATTCCGTCACTGATAAAAAATCTCCGTCAATGATGGACAATTTTTGGTTAACACAACCTCTGATATATATATATATATATATATATATATATATATATATATATATATATATATATGTATATCAAGGGGCATCCGAATTCTCAGAGGAGGCAAATATTGGATGAGGAAAAAAATTGTAGTACAAAAATAAAACAACTTAAATATTACAAAATCTAACAAAAAAATTTATGAAAACACTGTCCAACAGCAACACGCAGGTAAAGTTACAGCGGGAGCCCACGTCTCTCTCGCCTCCCTTAAGCCCATTGAGTTTTAACAGACCCCTAAAGCATGCGGTACATTTTGTGGGGGGTAATTGAGAATGAATACGGAAAACTCATGTGAGGCAATCCGTCCATTGTGATATGATTGGATATGACTGGTTATATTCGGCTGTGATTGGTTCATGTGATAAATCTAAAATCTCTTGTGTTTGTGCCCACTCACAAATCAGTGTGAATGAGCAATATAATAGTGTTAATGGGAAGACTAATTTAAAAAAGTAAGTAAACAACTTACTCACTTTGATTTAACTACTTTGTTACATCAAAATGGCACTTAAAATGGCCTGAAAACAGAATAAATCTCAGTGTCTGTGACCAATAATTAGCAAGCATTGATGACTGATGATCTGAAAAATACAAATTATTATTAAAAAGAATAGCTGAACATAAGTTCACAAATAAAATATATATGTTTTTTAAAATAATTACTATCTTGAGTTATTATTTTGGAATAAATGTAAAAGAACACTAATTTGATGAGTTTCATACTTGGCTTAAATAAATAGATTATTGATTACAATTTTAATGTAAAAAATATTAAATAGTTTTACATTTTTAAAAATAAAAACATTATTTTTTTATTATTTTATTTTTATTTTTTTTCTTTGTCTTTTTCTGATAGTGTAATGTTTATTTAACCAAGAAAATGTGACAGGGACATGGGGAATTTACATTTGATTAAAACAATTTGCAGGACATATATAATGTGACATTAAATATGCATTATTATTTTTTTATCTTATTTTTCAAGATCCCAACAGTGAGTTTTTTTGTTTTTTCTTTTGAGAAACAAACAACCAAAAACTGTACTTTGCTGCTTCAGTCAACCTCAAACCCTTTTATCAGCTTCTGTGAAACATTATTTTGTAACCAAGTCCTGGTCTCTTGAGTCGGCTGACAAGGCAATTGGCATGTTCACTGTTTCATAAAACAGATTTACTCATCCATAATGCAGTAGTGCATATACAGTGTTTATGATGACTTTTATTTTCTCAATTCCAAGAAAATAAAACATGGCCTCTTAAATTATAATATATTATATTCAAAATGTATGAAAGTTCTGGGTATTGTGACTTTGTTATACAGGGAATTTTTATTTTTATTTTTTCAACTTTCATTTTTTTTTTTACCTTTCTGGGCCTTGAATGCGTCAGTTGTGTTGCTGTCTATGCAGGGTCAGAAAGCTCTCGGATTTCATTAAAAATTATCTTAATTTGTATTCCAAAGATGAACAAAGGTCTTACAGGTTTGGAACGACATGAGGGTGAGTAATTAATGACGGAATTGTCATCTTTGGGTGAACTATTCCTTTAAATTCCAACATTACAGTCTAAATTGACAGAAATGACAGACAGAATCACAGGCTTTCTGGGAACCATTTTTTGAATCAGCTACAGGGCTCAGATCATGTTGTCTGCTTACCTATAATCCAGAAATGCATTTCATGTAATTTCTATGAAGATGGAGTGAATGCACCCCCTCACAAACTCTGCCAGTCCCACATCAGCCTTTTTAGTCACAGTCAAGACCACCTGAGGTCCAAATCCCATGGTCAACATCTAGCCGTAGTCATTTCTATTCTTGATTTTCTGTTTTTGATAGAAAAGACACAGTCAAACAACGCAGTCCACCGTAATCACAACATCTTTGTAGGAGATTCCATGAATTTAGATGGAATTTCAGTAAAGGGAGAAGACAATGGGGTGAGGGTTTTAAAGAAAGGTCAGGGGCAACTATGGCGTATGGCATGTACATACTCAATATTCATGGACATGAATGTGGACATTTTACCCTTTCTCTAAATCAAAATGTACCTAATATAAGAATCAAGATCTTATTTTAAATTACATTTCATAGTGCAACATTTTTTCCAGTTATATCCCCTTCTCTAAGAACACTGAAGACCTTCTGTTTCATTGTCAGCTCTACCGCTGATGAGGTTTGAATTGGATTTTACTTGCAATTTAAATTAGAATTGACCTCGACCCTGGTGTGTGATCTACAGTATTTCTCACACTGATGTATGTTCTCAGGCTTAACAGAGATTTAAATAATTCACTCGCACTTGCTGCCAAAACTGGGTAATCAGCCTGCGGGCCTGAGAGGAGGAGCTGAGGAGAAGAGAGGATTAAACCGAGGTGAGGAGGAGGAGAAGGAAAGGAAGAGGAAGTGGAGGAAGGGAATCTTAATAGTTAAGAGAGAGAGAGAGCGATTGCTCAGTCCACATGCATAATTAAGAGCATGACAGGGATTTTAGAGAGAGGGAGAGAGAGAATACTCTTAAATGACAGATGTGACAGATTACAGCCTTGAATGAGATGAGCAATAATGTCTTAATAAAATTCATTGTTCATGTGCATCTGGGTGTTGGCTGCATGGGCCCTGGGCGTCAGGAGTTTTTTTTTTTTAACTTATAATTAGTTAGCTCACAAATTAATCTTTGCAGCAACAGTTTGCTGAAAGAATTTAGCAATGCAGTACAGTCGTTAAACAAGTGAAGTGCATATGCAAACTCTCAGGGTAAATGCACTCGACAGTTATGATGCATGAGGCACTAAATCCTTATTCATTAAAAAGCATTGTCTCATTCAATAACCACCTGCAATGTAGTTTAACCAGGCGATAAATGCACTGAAATAGCATTGCACCGTAAATATTTAAATTAAGTCACTGTCATTTTGTTAAAGCTCAAATACGCCTCCTTTTTGTGCAAATTAAGTCTGATTCATTGTGCTTTATTCACAAAACTTGTTGCTTTTGCTTGTCGCAATTAACGTTGCACTGTTACTGCCCACAGAAAGCAGATGGCAAACATAATTTCATTTAAAAGGGATGTTTGTGTACACATGCTATTCAACATTTCAGGAGTAAATGATGATCAAATTATGGATGAGGGCATTTTTCTGTGCACATATTGACATGCATGATGCAGTCAGCACACAGCATTCTACATAGACAATTTAGGTGCACTATACTAGATTTTGGTAGTCTGTTGCATCCTCTCCAGTGTTATTTTAGTTTTATGTATATTATAGATTAGGGATTTTTAAACTGAGGTCCGTGACCGAAAACCAGGGGGTCTGCAAAATAATTTGCTATACTGTATTTTCTGGATTTCAAGTTGTGTTTTTTTGTAAAGAATGTTGTTTTAAATAGATATTCGGACAAGAGATAAGTTCAGGTTCAGTTTTGTTTTACATACATTGTTATAGGCTCAACATATTTTGTAATGAATGACACTTTCATTTATTTTTATTTTATACACACAGATGTAATCATATTTGTTCTGTTTAGAATGCGACTGATTTCAACGATTTGGAGTGAGTAAAATACAGGTTTATAGTGTTTATAATATTTGTAAGATTTCTAACGTTCATTTTATTTATCAGTGTTACATTATTTCTGAAAGACATTATTTACATACATTATTTCGCTATTTTTAATAGTTCGTGAAACCTACTTTTTCGAACTCGTTCTGATGGTTTGTCTGATTTTCACTAAAATTGGCTCAGATCATCTTCAGACCATGCTGACAAAAAGTTATGGAATTCAAGTTGATTAGTCAAACCGTTCTTGAATGACATGTGAACGGATATGACTAATAGCATGCAAAAATGGATATGAGGCTATCTCTCTGCAACGGTTTGACATATTGAGACCAAATTTGGTGTGTGCTATAACAAGCATGCCCTGAGGCTACCCGCAGTGTTTCATCACAGTGCTACCTAGTGGTCAGGAGATATGAAAAATGGTTTGGCCAAATTTAGAATTCACTGAAAAAACTCTAATACTAAACATTTTATTGCATTATCATGAGTATTATAAAACCATGTCTTAAAACATATGTTTGCTAAATTACTATTATAACTTTACAGTAGATAATAATTATGTCCTTTAGCATACAGTATTTTGAGTGATGATGTTAGTAATTAATTTAGTTTACAGTAGCTATTATTAACCCTCTGGCTACTACTAAGAGTTGCTAGCACTTAGCTAAGTAAACAAAAACAAAACTTCAGTAGCCGATTTACAGATGAAACTGCAGTCCCGAAGTCCCGAACAGGGGTGCGTTTCCCAAAAGCATCGTTAGCTAACTATGGTGGTTAGGTCCATTGAACTCTATTAGTAACGACGGAACTTGCGACCATAGTTGGTTTTGGGAAACGCAGCCCAGGTCAGTAGTTTTGCCTCTCTGATCCACTCAATTCTCCAATCACTTGCATTGACTACTCTGATAGAAAGCATTTGGCGGAGACGCGGCGCGCGCGTGCGCCGAATCGTGTTGCCAGTACAGACTAACCGATTCATGATTTACAGATTTGTAATTGAATGGTGATCCACCAAAGGCAGACAAAACTAAAACTAAAGTAACGAGCCTGGTTTGAAAATGTAAGCAGTAGAAAGTACAGATATTTGTGTAAAAATGTAAGGAGTAAAAGTAAAAAGTAGTCAGAAAAATAAATAGTGAAGTAAAGTACTGATACCAAGTACAGTAACAAAGTATTTGTACTTAGTTACTTCCCATCTCTGAATGCTAGCAAAAAGTTATGAAAAGGTATGGATGGAAAAATACACTATTTATTAAACATTAATAATGAAATTTCCAAAAATGCTAATAACTTTTGTTTCAACAAATTCAAGTTAGATCATCTTTCAACACAAAGTTATGGATTTTGTGTCAATAGACAAAACTGTTTTTGTATAGCAATGCAACAAATTTGAGCCATTATGCCATTATGCCAAAATGACTCTGAGGCTTTATCTCTGCAAAGCTGCAAAGCTTAAAGCATGTTATTTCAGCTATATTTTTAATTACTGAACGCCATTTTTAATTATTTTAGTTGATCCTCCCTAATCTATGGTAATGTTTCGTAATTTTTCTTTTTTAGTTTTTTTTTTAAGCATTTTTATTTTTGTTTCAATTTTAGCTTTAGTAAAATTTAGTACTTCAATTTATTTTATTTCACTTAGTTGTCAAGGCATTTATTTATTTATTTATTTATTTTTGCATTTAACAGTAATACACGTGATAAAAAGCAATAAAATAATCTGCATAAAACAAAAAACATTTCATATCATGTCATAGGTTTATCATGAATTATGACAAAGAGAAATCAGTTCTCCTTATATCATTTTTAATGTTCACATTTTCAAAAGTTTTTTGTTGTTGTTGTTGTTTGTTTGTTTGTTTGTTTGTTTGTTTTACTTTATTTCAATTAATAATTTTTATTAACTATTCCAACACTGATCCTCCCTAATCTAGAACTCAGAAGCAAGCCAAAACATATTGGAGTGTGCTATTGTAAATAAATGTATATGCATATGTAAATAAATTGTGATATCAGTAGGCACAATTCATTCTTTATGAATCCCTCCTATCTTTTGCAGCTTAAATTACTTACTTACACACAACATCACATCATTTTTCTCAGCCATCAAAGCTATACTTAACAGCTATTGTTATAAGTCAATGAGCCCTAATCTGATGCTATAGTACAGTTTGCACTTAAATAATGTGCTCTGCTGATTCATAAAGATGATAATGTTTCTGGAGTTTAAACATCCGTCATGCATTTCCTACAGAGAAAATATCCAGAGCCTGTTAACTTTGGCTATTGCCGTCAGGCTGGTCATAATTAGATCAGAAAATGACACATGCAAGTGCTATGAATAGTAATGAGGGTTAGGCCATCTGCATTGGCAACTACGCAGTGTTTAAAACTGTTGTAGCGAATTTTGTTCTCATTAAAAAGCCCCAGATGACAAGCTTTGATTTTCCCACAACAATGCCTATGATGGCATTAATGCACAAACTATCGCTTGCACCGGATCCACAGAGAGAGAGAGAGAAAAAAAAGCCTGGAAAATATGCAGCGCTATTCCACACAGAGGTATCATTCACAGGAAATGCTCTGTTTTTCATTTTAGGGGAAACATTGGCCCTTGATTGCAGAATTGATTTTTTTGTTGTCATGCCAGCAGTATGCAAATGAACCGTTTTGTGTACTGTATGGCCATCAAAAGGCTCAAGCCAGATTGTTCACAATCTGCTGTCCATTTCACCAACTGTCCATCTCATGCTGAAAACCAAACCAGAACATCCTGTAACCATCCACCAGGACGGATCCAACCTCTTCACAACATATTGCACTGCGCCGTTGAATAAATAGACTGTGGGACAACTCGCCCGAAGCATTTTAGCCACACAGACAGAGATGGAGAGGGAGGGAGAGAGAGAAAAAAAAAAGGAAAAAAAATGACACCCGCAGCTCATATTTAGACCCACCTAAGGGCGTCACTTCACTTTGGTTGAAGCTGTACAATAACAGCAACAACTGCAGTTTATCAAATCCTTCAAGGCTAGAATCACACTTGACGGATAAGTGACCGAATACGCCATGACACACTTAACGTCAGTCCACTTATGGAACTGGAGCCAAGGATTTAGAGAGCTCAGACCGTCTGTCGGCTACCCTGCATACGTGGAAGCTTATTCACTTATCTGCTTCACTGCTATGACTGAAACAGTCCCTCAGTTCACTCCATATCTTATTCATAACGCCCATATGCTACATACAGCTGGGACCCACGCAGCCTCTTCCACCCTACACTTCCTGTAGCTTATGGGAGAGAAATCATATTAACACAGCACTCATCCTGATCCTTTCTAAAGGTCGGGCCTGTTATGTGCTGAAATTCTGTGATTGACAAATCATGAGGCATGTATGCAAATGAATGTGTGCCATCATGTGACAAATGCATTTTTTAGGAAATGTCCTTACTACCTATTTTTGTGGAAACGGACACCCTGTATTTTTTTCAGGATTCTTTAATGAATAGAAGGTTCAAAAGAACAGCATTTACTTAAAAAAAAATGATTTTTTAAAAAGGCAAGTCATCCTAGCTGAAAAAAAAAGTGTTAATTCCTTTGGAAAAAAATCTTACATGCCCCAAACTATTTAAAGGCAACAAATGAAACATTTTCCCTGACCTGACATTTATGAAAAATGTCCTTGTCTTGAAAACACATTTCAACCTTTCAATTAAATCTGCTGCTATCTTCATTATATAGTTAAAGCTTGCCTTAGTACAGTTGATGTCAAAAGTTTACATACACCTTGCAGAATCCGCAAAATGTTAATTTTTACCAAAATAAGAGGGATCATACTAAATGCATGTTATTTTTTTTATTATTTATTACTGACCTGAATAAGGTATTTCATATAAAAGACATTTAGTTGAATTTATAAAAATGACCCTGTTCAAAAGATTCTTAATACTGTTGTTATCTGAATAATCTACAGTTGTGTTTTTTTGTTAAGTGATAGTTGTTCATGAGTCCCTTGTTTGTCCTGAACAGTTGAACTGCCTGCTGTTCTTCAGAAAAATCCTTCAGATCCCACAAATTCTTTGGTTTTTCAGCGTTTTTGTGTATTTGAACGCTTTTCAACAATGACTGTATGATTTTGAGATCCATCTTTTTACACAGTTGCTCAATTGCAACAATTACAAAAATGTAAACACTCACTGTTGCTCCAGAAGTAAAAACAATGACTTTAAACCCTTTTGTATTTAAACCCTTTTCAACATTGACTGTATGATTTTGAGATCCATCTTTTCACATTGAGGATGACTGAGGGACACATATGCAACTATTACAGAAGATTCAAACGCTCACTGACGCTCCAGAAGGAGAAACAATGCATTAAGAGCCGGGGGGGTGAAAACTTTTGAATTTGAGATTTTGTCTCTTAGGTTTGTCTTCTGAAGGGCAGTACTAAATGAAATAAATATGATATTTAGGGAAAATACTATTTTTTTTTTTTTTACTCATTTTCATTCTGTTCAAAAGTTTTCACCCTTAATGCATTGTTTTTACTTCTGGAGCAACAGTGAGGGTTTAAATTTTTGTAATTGTTGCGTATGAGCCCCTTAGTTGCTCTCAGTGTAAAAAGATGGATCTCAAAATCATACAGTCATTGTTGAAAAGGGTTCAAATACACAAAAATGCTGAAAAACGAAAGAATTTGTGGGATCTGAAGGATTTTTTCAGAAGTACAGCAGGCAGTTTAACTGTTCAGGACAAACAAGTGACTCATAAACTATCATTAAACAAAAATACACAGCTGTGGATTATTCAGATAACAACACAGTGTTAAGAATCTTTTGAACAGGGTTATTTTTATAAATTCAACTATTATTTTTTCTTGTGGATTATATGTAAACGTCTTTTATGTGAACTATATTTTTCAGGACAGTGGTAAATAAAAAAATATTATGCATTTTTTATGATCCCTCTTATTTTGGTAAAATAATTAACATTTTGCAGATTCTGCAAGGTGTATGTAAACTTTTGACCTTAAGGATATGCCAGTGTGGCTGGGCTATGCTTACAGTTATAGTAAAAATGTATAAAATTAGTAGAGAAAACACATGTGAGAGGAACATCACAAGCAATTTAGTTTCAGGTATAAGGTAGATTACAATCTAGAACAGATGAGAAATGAAGAAGAGAAAGAGAACAACAAAATGTTAGCTTATTTTAACTCAATCAACAAACTAACATCAGTGTACTGCAATTCAGGGGAGTTTAAGGGAACGTTAAATGAAATGTATTGTTAAGTCAGGTTATGCCTCACGCCTTGCTACAACATGGGTCACTTGACATGCCACTAGCAGGAGAAAATGATCCATGTTGAAATGATGCAAGCCAACAGCCCTACACTGTGAATCCATGCATGAATGTTTACATCCCAGTGAGAGAATGTGAACGCATGTGAGTGTGTGTGCGTTTTTTAACTAAGGGAAACCATATGAGGTCAGAGAGTGTATCCCACAGTCCTCAGCTCCTTACAAACCTCTCTATAATGGTGTGTCTTTAATGCTAAGTCAACACTGGCAGAAATGCTCCCTGCCTGAGTAAAATACCTCTCCTGTCTGAGCCCTGAGTCCCGCTTTGTCCCCAAAATACACTTTCCTTCAGCTGTCATTGTGCACAGCGCAAAATACGGTACTGTGTTTATGCTAGACCTCTGGAAAAAACACTCTTTTAGGCTCCCTGAGGTCTCTGGCTAACATGAGTCTCTTATTAAAGCTCTTTGCTGCACTAATACGGTCCCCGTGAGGCCCGGGCCTGCTTCACGCAGGCAGTAGCTAGCAATCCAGCATCCATTCGGATATTCGACTCAGAAATGTTACTGACCCCACCCAGCCAAATCCCCTCATCTTTTCCACTCTCCATGTGCCAAAGAAATGCAGTCATGCAGACACCCCTACTGCAGGTTTGGGTGATTGTAAATGCACATGTTGAGCGTCAACAGCGGGAGACAGAGAGAGGGAGAAGGAAAGAGAAGGAGTCAGAAAGCCTGGGTGAAGGAGTAGAGATGGCTTCTCTAATTGAGCAGAAAGATTTGTGGCTGGCTTGCACAATCTGTTCACTCAATCTCTCAGCCATGATGAGGGCACTTGAGTTGAAGTCTTTTTTGGGATTGTCTGTTTTGAGATTCTTAGATAAAATATCTTATTTCCTAAGGGGGATGTCTGATTTCTCTGCTCAAGCCTACCAATGTGCACATTTAAAGAGAGGAAAGATCTAATATTACAGACATAATGGAGTAATTTGTTTTTAATGAACAGCTGTCATTGTAAAAGGCAAAATCAAGGGCAATGAAAACAGGAAATTGTCAAATTGCATAAACAAAGCTACTATGGCCAAAAGTGCTGTTGAAAAGTAAAGTTTTTTGAAGAAATTAATACTTTCATACAGCAGGGAAGCATAAAAATATAAACGCCTGTTTCCACCACTGAATAAAAAAATTGAAAAAGGTTATTGCGACTTTTTCTCAGAATTGCATGATACAAACTCGCAATTCTGACTTTTTTCTCAAAATTGTGAGATATAAATTCGCAATTGCAAGTTACAAAGTCAGAATTTCTAGTTATAAACTCACAATTCTGGCTTTTTTTCTCAGAGTTGTTTCCTTTTATTTCAGTTGCGAGAAATAAAGTCAGAATTGCGAAACAAAAGCTTGTAATTTTGACTTTTTTGTCTTAAAAATGCATGATATAAACTTACAGTTGTAAGAAATAAAGTCAGAATTGTAAGATAAAAACTCACAATTCTGACTTTATTTTCACACAGTTGCGAGTTTATATCTCGCAATTCTGACTTTTTTCTCAAAATTAAGTTTGTATCTCTCAATTTTTTTTTCCTCGGAATTGCAAGAATTGTGAGAAATAAGTTGGCAATTGCAAGTTATAATGACAGAATTTCTAGTTGTAAACTCACAATTGCGAGAAATAGTCAGAAATGCAAGACAAAAGCTTGCAGTTTTGAGTTTTTTTCTCAGAATTGCATGATACAAACTCACAGTTGTGAGAAATAAAATCAGAATTGTAAGATAAAAACTCACAAGTTTGACTTTTTCACACAACTGCAAGTTTGTCTTGCAATTCTGACTTTTTTCTCAAAATTAAGTTTGTATCTTGCAGTTCTGACTTTTTTCCTTGAAATTGCTAGTTTATATCTTGCAATTCTGATTTTTTTTCTTAGAATTGTGAGATATAAATTCACAATTGCGAGTTATAAAGTCTAATTTTGAGGAAGAAAAAAATTCTGATATGTTCTCAGAATTGCGAGTTTATATCTGACAATTCTGAATTAATAACTCGCAATTGGATGCTATAAAGTCCAAATTTAAACTCGCAATTCTGAGAAAAAAAGTCACAATTGAACTTGCAACTTATATCTTGCAATTTTTAAGTCAGAAAAAAAGTCTGATTTGCAAGTTTCTATCTCACAGTTATGACTTTATAACTCACAATTGCGAGTTTATATCAAGCAATTCTGACTTTTTTCTCCGAATTGCATGATATAAACTCACAATAGTGAGAAAAAGTCAAAATTGTAAGATAAACACTCGCAATTTTGACTTTTTTTCCACACAGTTGTGAATTTGCTTCCGTATTAAACTGATAAAGAGTCAGAGTAAAGACATTTATAATGTTACAAAAATTTATATTATACAAAAATTGTCTATCCTCTCATTAAATAGTCCAGAAAAAAATGTTTCACAGATTCCACAGAAATATTAGGCAGCACAAATGTTTTCAGCATTGATAATACAAAATAAAAAGAATAAAAGGATCATGTGACACTAAGGACTGGAGTTATGGCTGCTGAAAATGCAGCTTTGTATCCAAAATAAATTACATTTTAAAATATATTAAAACAGAAAAGAGTTTAAACTGCAATAATATTTCACAATATCTATGTTGTTGATCAAATAAATGCAGCTTCGGTGAGCATAAAAGACTTAAGAAGATCTTATTTCAGCTGACTTTGTTCATAAAATAAGTCAAAGCAGTCAAAGACAACATTGAAAGAAATGAATGCAGTGTTAAAACAACATGAGGGCGAGTAAATGACAGAATTCATATGTACAAAAGGATCTCATCAAGGCAAAGCCTATGCAGTCACATCTATGCTTGCTTACATAATGCCATGATATCCAGTATAATCAACAGTTTTTATTAAATAAGAAATATATATGCCCTGTATTCTGTTCACAGTTCCCTCTGCTAGTTTTATTTAAAACTCAAGAACATGACCAGCAGACCAAATGTCCCAAAAAAAATGCTTCTCTGATTATGTAACATACTGATGGTGATGAAAAACACAGTGGGCATCTTCCTGTCTAGACAGCAGAACAGCTCATACTAAAACATGAGATGTCTAGTTTCTTCTGTGTGTTTTATTCTAGCTGTCCCAGATTGAAACAATACAAAAATATGACCATTTGCATAAAGCCTATGTTATAATGCATAAAACCTCAGTGATCAGAGCAAGCACACCATACTCCTTTAACAAAAACGATGTATTATCAAATAAAGAGATATGTAAAGATACATGGCGAACAAAGGATGTTCCTCTCTATTAGTTCTGGAGTGAAGTGGACCACTCATGGAGAATTAGTCTGTGAGCTCAAATGGCAGAAACTTTCCAAAAGCTTAATTAGTTTGGATTAAGACAGAGGAAATGGGACAAGCATTATTAAATCTAACCCACGGCTATTGTCTGGCCTTGTTATAAACCCAGAGGGATGTTTGGAACAAAACCATTATCTTCCTCGTTTCATATTCAGCCGCTGTGTTGGAAATGTTCCTCAATGGAATTTTAATGCCTATATATCAAAGCTATTTTAAATTTCGCTCCAGTCCATTAAATACATTCTTCCATGTTTACAAATGAGGCTAAACAAACAAATTAAATCATTCTGAAGTGAATGGTTAGTTGTAAGAGAGGCAAATAGAGAGTCAAGACACATTTTTAAAGAGATAGCGCAACCTAGAATGAACTTTATCATTATTTACTCAGCAGCATATTCTTCACCAAAATTCATAACAGCACTCCGACAGGCTACAACATTTGCAAAAAAATGAAAAAGTGTAACACTCCAGCACACATTTACACAGAAAAAATGCTGTTATATAAGAGAAGTCACAGACAATTTTGTGACAGGATTCAGTTTACAGCACTTTCCATTCATTCCTATGGTATTTTCAAACAGTTGCACAACTCAATCAAGAATCAAGAAATTCAATGACGTCAAGGGTGTACTGTGATTGGTTATTTAATCACGCATAATCTAAGTTGCCCTTTACGTTTTCTAGAATGATAGAGCCACAATAATCTAGGTAAAACACAGTTGAAGTCAAAAGTTTACATACACCTTCCAGAATCTGTAAAATGTTCATTATTTTACCAAAATAAGAAGGATCATACTAAATGCATGTTATTTTTTATTTAGTACTGACCTGAATAAGACATTTACATACAGTCCACAAGAGAAAATTATAGTTGAATTTATAAAAATGACCCTGTTCAAAAGTTTACGTTCACTTTGTGAAAACTGTTTTTTTTTTTGTTTGTTTGTTTGTTTGTTTAGTGATAGTTGTTCTTGAGTTCCTTGTTTGTCCCGAACACTTAAACTGCCCGCTGTTCTTCAGAGAAATCCTTCAGGTCCCACAAATTCTTTGGTTTTTCAGCATTTTCTTGTATTTAAACCCTTTCCAGTGATGACCGTATGATTTTGAGATCCATCTTTTCACACAGAGGACAACTAAGGGACTCATATGTAACTATTACAGAAGGTTCAAACGCTCACTGATGCCCCCCGAAGGAAAAAGGATGCATTAAGAGCCAGGGGGTGATAACTTTTTGAAAGATAAGGGTAAATTGTCTTTGTTTCTTCTGGGAAAAATGTAACTTCTGTAGCATTTCAAGGACAGTACTAAATTAAAAAATATATGATATTTAGGCAAAATAAGTAAAATGTACACAACTTCATTCTGTTTAAAAGTTTTCACCCCCTGGCTCTTAATGCATTACTTTTTCTTCTGGAGCATCATTGAGTGTTTGAACCTTCTGTAATAGTTGCAACTTGTATATGAGTCCCTCAATTGTTCTCAGTGTGGAAAGATGGATCTCAAAATCATACAGTGATTGTTGGAAAGGGTTCAAATACACAAAAATGCTGAAAAACCAAAGAATCTGTGGGACCTCAAGGATCTTTCTGAAGAACAGCGGACAGTTTAACTGTTCAGGACAAACAAGGGACTCATGAACTATCACTAAACAAAAATACACAGCTGTGGATCATTCAGGTAACAACACTGTATTAAGAATCAAGTGTATGTAAACTTTTGAACAGGGTCGTTTTTATAAATTCAACTGTTATTTTCTCTTGTGGTCTACATGTAAATGTCTTGTATGTGAAATATTGTATTCAGGTCAGTACTTAATAAAAAATAACATGGATTTTGTATAATCTCTCTCTTATTTTGGTAAAATAATTAACATTTTGCAGATTCTGCAAGGTGTATGTAAACGTTTGACTTCAACTGTAAATAAAACAAAAAAAATAAAACTGTCTACTCATCACACAAAGCTAGCATATGGCTTCTGTGGACTTTAGAGCATGAGTCATATGGACCACTTTTATGGTCCTTTTCAACTATTCATTCTCCTACGGATAAGCAGTGGAGCCCAGCCAAGGGTATATGGGAGACACGTATGAAATAGAGAGAGGAGGGGCAGTGGTGAGAGCTATCTGTGAAGAATAAGAACATCAGCTGTACTGGCAGTTTGATGAATGTGGGGGAGAGGGAGGTGCGGCCTGCTGAGATGCCTGGATGAAAGGGAACCAAATTACCTCAGCAAATCACTGACGCCGTGTCTGTCAGGAATTATTTACTGACGAACGTAACGGGTGGAAACAGGACATGTCTGAGGCGTTGTTTAACGACACACAGGTGGCTGACGTTACAGCAGCAGCAGGTAGGGAGGGTGGGCTGTCTATTCTGCTCTGATCGGTCACCTTTCTCTGGCAGGTTGTCTGTGAAGACAGGTACAGTATCAGAGTGAAGAGTTTATTCAGAAGAAATGTGTCACAAATGGTAACGGGCCACTTCAAAAATTCTATGATTTCTCAGCATTTTTGTGTATTTGAACCCTTTCCTACAATGACTGCATGATATTGAGATCCATCTTTTCACACTGAAGACAACTGAGGGACTCAAACATTCAAACGTTCACTGATGCTCCAGAAGAAAAACAATGCATTAAGAGCAAGGGGGGAAAACTTTTAAACAGAATGAAAATGAGTAACTTTGTCTTATTTTGCCTAAATATCATATTTCTTTCATTTAGTGCTGCCCTTCAGAAGCTGCAGAAGATACTTACATGTTTCCTAGAAGACAAAATAATTTAAATTTACCCCAATCTTCAAATTCAAAAGTTTTCACCCCCCGGCTCTTAATGCATCATTTTTCCTTCTGAAGCATCAGTGAGCATTTGAACTTTCTATAATAGTTTCTATAATAGTTTCTATAATAGTTCTATAATATAGGGTCCCCCAGCTGTCCTCAGTGTGAAAAGATGGATCTCAAAATTATACAGTCATTGTTGAAAAAGATTCAAATACACAAAAATTCTGAAAAGTACTAAATAAAAAAATAACATGTATTTTGTATGTTCCCTTTTATTTTGGTAAAATTATTAACATTTTACAGATTCTGCAAGGTGTATGTAAACTTTTGACCTCAACTATATCATGTGCTTTATATTTACAGTGCACTTGGGTGTATATTAGAATATGGAAGAGAACATCTGTCTCTACTTCTGTTTCATTTGGGCTTTAATATCACTGAAATTCATGAAATTCATTAATATTAGGTAAAAGACAAGACGTCCCATCTTGGTGTCTACATCAAATTAAAATGTACAAAAGTCATTTTATACAAAAAAACATTAAATGCAAGTGTCTACTTTCATGTTTCAAATAACTTTTGTAAAAATGTCAAAATATGGGCAAAATAATGTTCCATCGTCATTCAAGCATAAGAAATGAAACATATTTATACTGCCCTGTACTTCTGAAAATGAACAGAATATGCAAACAAACAAATAAATAAATACACAAAATTATTGCAAAATCATCATCATGAAGGTCTGAATAGGAAGACTGACCATTCTCAAAACACAGAAGTGATTTATCAATATAAATCATTAAAAAAAAACTGACAAATACTCATTTTATATACACAAAATGAATCATTTCCAGCATGTGTGTAGAATGTAGAAATGCAACACTTAACTGCCAAACTCCCACGTAAATGAGTATTCCACCGTTATACATCCTCAGGGCTCTACGTGTTCTTGCTTCCCTGAAGAGGAAGTATATTTCGTATTTAGTGATAGTCAAAAGAATTAAAGTGACACATGTGACACAATATTCTGAGATTAAACTGTGAATATTTACAGACACTCTTAGCAAGTGATTGAACTCAGGGGTTTGATCCAATCCCAAAGACTCATTTCACATGTATTCAGATCTCCGCTTAGTGTGCTGATACGCGACCTCCCTTCCCTCTCATCCTGCCTGTCTCTCCCTGAGGTCCCAGAGAACCTGCTAGAGTGGATTGGAAGATCAAAAAGCAGGTAAAAATCCCTTTTATCTTGGGAACGACACTCTAAAGGGGCAATTAAAAGAACACTGTGTGAAGACACAGACGTTGATGGAGACATTAACAGGCGAGTCTTACAAAAAAAAATGCCTGAATTACATTGTACTGCAAAATAAAAAGAAAATACAAGAAATCAAGCATATTTTTGGGTTATTCATAGCTTTTGCATTATTCTCATGACATATTCTACCACAAATTATCATTACTGCATTGCAAAAAATATGTAAAAATCTAATAAAATCAAAATAAATTCATGGCACTATAATACAAACACTTATGTTATACAAAATTAGATTCTAATTTCTAATACATATAGTATATATGAATACTTGAAAAGTGTATTTTTAATTAGATTAAGCTTTTAAATGGCTTTAATGCAGATTTCTGTTCAACTGAACTCCTCCTCGTCTAATGAGCTCAACTTAAGCTGTGCTTAAACTTGTTAACTTGTGCCGGGTAGCAATGGCAGTCTCCGATCATGATGTCAACACATACTCATGCACGCTTGCACACGGGCACACATTTGATTACACACGAGCGCAGATACACTCATACACACAGTCTCAGGCTCTGATTAACATAAAAAGTCTCCTTCCTAATTGCATCCTGTGATTAGTGATTTCACAAAAACCTATAGAGAAGAGAAACAGACAGAGCTGTTAGAAAACAAGAGCTCAAGTGCGCATACCTTCACTATTTATTCACGTCTCTGCAAAGCCCTCAGGCTGATTACTACTGTAAACAGAGTTTAAAAGATGTTTAAACAGCCTGACACATTTTATAAAGAAATACATTGGAAATGTCACCAACTTTTTTAGTCAGCACAAAAGCAGAAAGTTCTGTAACAAAGACATTTTCAATTCTTAGCTTTATGCCTGAACTGCCCTGAATGTTTAAAGGGGTGCTATTATGTTTTTCACTTTTTGAATTTTAGTCAGTGTGTGGGGTTTATCTGTGGGCATAAAAAGATCTACAAAGTTACAAATCTCAAAGTCCACTCCAAAAGGAGATATTTCGTTTTTAAAAAATCTCTTTTCAAGAACTACAACAAACAGCTCCTTTGGACTACAGCATTTGTTTTCTGCATGCAATGACGTCCCAATGCGGTCCATTAGAATATCATTAAATTAAATCCCGCCTACAGAAATTTAAATTGTTGGGAGGTGGGGTAGGGGGGGATTAGCCTGACTTTAGTGATGCAGCGCAGAGAGTCGCTTCAACGAGCCGCTTCAGAGCTGTAATGTACCGCAAACGTGTGCAAAAAACACAATTTGTTGAGTCATCTTAAAATAATTTGTTACCCTGCTGCCTTAAAATTTTAAGTTCAGTCAACTAAAATAAGTTTAGTCAACTTGAAATGTTAAGTTGTACTAAATAACAACTTAGATATTTGTGTTTGCTAAACTTAACAGATGGGTAAGTAACCCAAATTTTAAGTTGATTCAACTCAAATATCTAAGTTTAATAAATGTTTTTTTGAATTGACTGAACTTAAAATTTTAAGGCAGCCAGGTTACAAATTATTTTAAGTTGACTCAACAAATTGTTTTTTACAGTGTACAGGGGGACGAAACACATGCCAAAGCCGCGATCTATTCTATTCCGGTTGCCACCTCGAAGCCGTAACACGCCACAGACGCGTACAGTGTGTGGTAAGAGATTTATTTATCATACAGTGTAGATAACGTTAGCTTCACTTATAACGGGAGTGCTTTTTAGAGTGCTTTTTACTGAAACACCATCTAAGCTGTTCGCCAATTGCAACGCAGTGGGACAACTAACCAATCATAACACATTTCCTTTTTTCGGAAGGTGGGCCTTCAAATCAAGACTTAAACCACCAAAGGGAAATTCAGAACAAAGGGTTTAGGTCGCAAACGCACATTGTTTTACATATAAGTACATAGGTTTCAACAGTGCTATCAAATTATGATTCAGTAACCACTATAGTTAGACGACAAGTGTGTCACTTGTCACTAAATAGATGCTTGCAAACAGAAGTGTTCGTCTGAGGAGGTAACCATAGCAACAGTGTGCTGCTCGAGCATTTTTGTCAGTAGCAGTGTTGGACAAAACATGACAAATACAATATATATTTATATACACACACACACACACACACATATAGATAGATAGATAGATAGATAGATAGATAGATTATAGATTTTATTATAATCAACAGTGAATTGTTGTGACACTTTAATTTTTTTAAGACTTCTTTGATAGAAAGTTCAAAAGAACAGCATTTAATTCATATTATGGAAGACATTATAAATGTATTCACTGTTACTTAAAAGAGAAGTTCACTTCTAGAACAAAAATTTACAAATAATTTACTCACCCCCTTGTCATCCAAGATATTCATGTCTTTCTTTCTTCAGTCGTAAAGAAATAGTTTCTTTGAAAACATTTCAGGAATGTTCTCCATATAATGGACTTCTACGGTGCCTGCGAGTTTGAACTTCCAAAATGCAGTTTAAATGCAGCTTCAACTTCTACATTTCTGAACCAGAGCACACAGATGAAGAACTAACCATGCATGAGCTTTCCAACGTAATTGTGTAACGCGTGAAGTCACAGACACGCATTGCAGAGCTAGTGCAAGACGAGCATTTGGGGTTAAAAATGTAAATGTTTTTATAAATGTTTTTTTTTTTTTTTTTAGAAAATGACCAATCATTTCGCTAGATAAGACCCTTATTCCATGTGTAGAACTCTTTGAAGCTGCACTGAAACTGCAGTTTGGACCTTCAACACATTGGCTCCCACTGAAGTCCACTTTATGGAAAAAAATCCTGAAATGATTTCCTCAAAAGCCTTGATTTCCTTTCGACTGAAGAACAAAGACATGAGCAGCTTGGATGACATGGGTGTGAGCAATATTATCCAGAATTTTTATTCTGTAAGTGAACTAATCCTTTAAGCATGTCAACGCCTGTAAAACTCATTGTATAATTTGCAGACTGCCAGACACAATTTTCGTGAGGTAAGAGAGGACCATCTCATCACATGCTGCTAAAAATAAGCCTACCATTTCCTAAATTACAAGCAACATGATGTCTGACTCAAAATCCATAAAACTCCAAAGCCCCTCTGAACGTTAGTAACAGGCATGGTTTCATGCTCATTTCCTCTTAATTTATCTTCTTGTCCTCTGACACATCTTGCTTTTGAGAGCGGTGATCGCATTACATTCCACTCCACTATATTCCTGTACCTGCTTTCGTCTGCCAGCTACTGAGAGATCCTGTTCATCTGAAAATATTCATTCACTGGTGCCAGAATCTGAAGCAAATGAAATAGTTTAAGAAGTGACTTCTATTGCTCAAAGGTCAGACTAATAAAGCACTGGAAGGCCCAAAGGAAAGAAATACCGTTAATGAGCTCTATTTAATATTTCAACTGCTTTCCCTTGACAGCAATAAGATTGAGTTTTCTACTTGTCAGTTTATTTCCACTATAAAAAAGACACTTATAATCTCACATCTCCTTGAAATTTTGCTAAGATGCCAAAGTCAGATATTTCAATTTGACCTCCAACATTTCTCATCAAATTCTTCCAAAACCAAATCATCTGAGCTATACTCTTATTCATTTTACAGATCTTTTATCTTTTCAAATGATAAAAATGATACTCAAGCGAAGCATCTAAGAACTCCACGAGCTACGAAAGAGCTACCTCTGAGCAATAACATTTTCCTCTGCAGAGACGCTAAACCAGACCAGGGTGACAACTGTGATTACAGGATATTGAATGTAGTTTTAATAACGGCAGAAAAGTTCACGCTTCTCTTGCAGGAAAAGCACTGTAAAATGTAATTAGGTGTGATATTCCATGTCATGGAGCATTATGGTTAAAAGCCAGTTATTAAATGTAGACTTCTACTGCCACCTGGTGGTTAAAATGTTTAGAATTGACTATTGCATAACATTGCATGATGTATGACTTTTGTAGTACATCTTGGTTATAATCACAAATGTCATGTTTAATGACATGTTGGGTGATTAGTAAACCCACATCTACCTACAATGCATAATATGTAAGGTCAAGTAGTATTCAAGACACCTCCTTTGAACAGCAGTTGGACTCCACACATGCTAATGTCTCTAAATGTTGGTAAATAACATGATAATGTTGTCTCAAGAGAATATCTCCTAAGCAGAGGCATCCGCCTGTAATTTATTTTCTGACACTGTGAGTGTCAACTCTGAAGGTTACACCCCACACTCTCATTAATGAAGGATTAACGCTCTTTTGAAGTCTATGACTCAAATCCACGTGGGGGCAACATGTCCCACAAAGACAAATCTGTTTCCTGCATTTCCATAAAATCTGTGTTTGTTGTTAATTGGAGTGTCTCGGGAGAAGCTCTCAAATATTCAAAGCTAATGGTGGAGCGGTGGTGAAGTATTTCAGGCACCCAAGAGGCACTTATCAGAGAGTGGACTGCAATTTGTAAATGCGTTAGACTTTCTGTGGTCTCTGCTTTCATAATCTATGCATAGCCACATGAAGGTTTTGTGGCTTGAAGGCCTCCTACTAGTTTACTCCTAAAACATGGTTAAATTAACTTATTTCACTTCCAGGATGAATGACTGACAAAAAAGCCCACCTTGTTTACAATCAGGGTGAACCAAAAAGTAGTTTCTTGCTAAGTTTTCTGTTCGAATTTCCATCTCAATGCAAGTTGTTTGGCTGGTCCAGTACATGATCTGAAGTGGTCCATTTCTTCTTTGAGCTGTAAAGTGAAAAGCAGCTAGTTGATATCAGATCAGACTAAACATACAGGGGTCATTCTATAATTAGGGGTGCATTTAGAATCTGACAATGTGAAGAAAAAAAAGTTTTATTTTTCCCCAAAAACCCAAACATGACTTTACATAGCTGCTTTAAAACAACAATTTTCATGCTTTAATGCAGAGTAGAATGAGCAACTTTAAAAAATCAGACAGCTGAATATCAGCGTTGTATGTGACATGAACATCATTTTTGAACAAAAGATATGGCTTTTTCAACATATAGTAGTATGATTGGGAAAAATATAATTGTGTACTAAAAATTAAGCATCAAGGGCTTTATATTGATGAAAATATATTAAAAATATACTTCACGGGCATGAGATGTACCCACAATTATAGAATGACCCACAGACTTTTGCAAACTTTCCAAACATTTTTTGTACTTTTTTGAGATTTCTTCCCACCTTTTTACACTTGCTTTTCCCAACATACAAAAAAAAAATGCTTAGAAACTTTTTGGTGTGCTATATTATTACCAAATCATAGATTTGTATCATCTTATTTTCTTTCAATTAACACTCCAAAAACTGAGATCCATAAGCTTAGATCAATGAGGTCTATACAATACTTGTGCTAATTGAAAGAAAATAAGTTGATACAAATCTATGATAACATCTATGATGATGACATGGATGACACAGATTTACATATAGCATAATGACAAGACAATTTTGACCTCAAAATTTTTGCATGTTTGGCTTTATCTGAGTGCAACACACAGATCTCAAAATCCAATCAACAACCAGTGCACTGAACAAAGTTCCACATAATAATTTTTTTTTCTGATTTCTCTAATCTGTTACACTCGAATGTACTTCACAATACGGAATAAAAGATTTGTCACTACTTCCATTTTATTGCCACTTAAACACTTCTGCAAATTTAGCTAACACGTTGCGATTTTTTTAGCTGTGTCTTACGACTTTTTTTGTCTGATATATTAACGCACATTACACTTGCTCACTGACTTCCAGTACTCATACTGTATCTCTGCTCAGCTTCCTTCCTGTGCAGCTCTTATGAGAAAATGTAGCATAACTAATTCATTTCCTCAAATTGCACTTCAGTCTCAAATCAAGCTGTTCAGGGTGCAGACCGGAGGTTTTACAAAAAAAAAAAAAAAAAAAAACCTCATCTGGCAACAATATTTTACCACAGCTTGTGATTTCACAATTACCTCGCGAAGAGAGTTTATGATCTCATTTGAGTTGCTAATGTGCTCCCCCTCTCCTTCCCACCTCTTTTTGTTATCTCAGGGGGAAAAAAAGTATTTTGTACACAGGCCAGCTATTATTCCATATTTACAATGTTTAATTTGAATGCCAAGCGAAATGTGGCGAGTTGAACCATATGTAGATTTAATTATGCTCCTATCTTGGTGGCTGATTCCCACTCTGCCTTCACACTGGATTATTAATGAAGACGATAGACTGGTAATATACACATTTGCACACAATAAAGGTCAAAAAAAATGTTTTTTCTTACTGTCTGTTTCTCTGAACATGTATATATGTATATATATAGCTGCAATCAAAATTATTCAACCCCTCAGAGACTGCAGTAGAAATACTGAAGATCCATGATTTTATAAAAATTGTAACTATAACAATATACTGGCATATTAAATGTAATGTAATGTAATATTTTTGAGTTACAGGATTTTTATTAACACAGCTATGTAACACAGCTGTGTATAACACGGCTAATTATTTAACCCTTATCAACATAGCTGTTTTTAAGTCACTTATTTGTATGGTGGGGAACACAGTTGTCTTAAAACATAATTAAGCCTTTAGAAACTCTATTTAAATAAAAAAAAAATCTGAATTATCTTGAGCTGTTACATATACATAAACAGATAGCCTATGCATGTGCTGAAGTTGAGTAGCAAAAACGGTGAAGTCAACAGAGCTCTCACAAAAGCTACAGAGGAGCTATGGGGAAGAAATAATTTTATTATTTTTGAAAGTGTACAAGACATCAAAAAAACACAGTTGGCAGCTTGAAATGTGTTGTACCAGAAAACCTTTGGAGGGTATTGAAGAAAAGCACAAAATGTTTGATCAGAACAACTGAGGAAAAACCTGCAATGTACAGCAAAAGAATTTCAAGATAACCCTATGAAGGGTGGAAAAACATTTCAAGTGTGGCCTGCATGCTAAGGCATCTTGCTGAATACAACTCTTGAACAAGAAGAACTTAAAAGACCGACTTGAACACACTAAAATTTATTTGGACAGACCTGTGGAGTTCTGGAAGAATGTTTTATGGAGTGACTTGACCAAAGTGGAACTTTTTGGACCCATGGATCAGCAGTATGTCTGGTCCAAAAAAAAGGCAAAGCTTATAAGCAGAAGAAAACCATCACTGAACTGGATCAGTCCTGTCATGGGTTGTTTTACTGAAGCAGGAAGTGGAAATCATGGCCATATGAAGGACATCATGGATTCTTAGAAGTATTAGGCCATTTGACAAAAAATGTTGTGCCTTTGGTGCAAAGACTGAAGCTGATGACCACTGGATATTCCTGCAAGACAGCCATCCCAAAGTAAACATCCGAATCTACTTGAAAAATAGATATTATCAGTGATCTGGAAGCTTTTTTAGGTGATGAATGGGCCAAGACTGTGGTAGAGAGGTGACAGAAGCTTCTAAGTACTTGCAGGGAGCGTTTATTGGTGGTTTTAAAGAATAAATGATTCTGCGCAAAATTTGACTTTTGGGGGTTGAATAATTTTGAACATGAACATTTAGAGCAAATTTGATTTTTTTCAGTATTCTTCAACTTGTGTTCTCAGTATTACTCAAAAGTGTATTAATAAACTTTCTCTAATAGTGTACTGATGTCTTTCTAAATTTTTTTTTCATAAAATTTAGTTTCTCTGCAGCATATATATATATATATATATATTGTTTTTAATCGGATGACTGGCTACTAACATGCTCTCAGTCCCAGACAAGATTTTAAAATAAACATGATTGAAGATTTTTCTGATTTTTCCAAATGAATTAATTTAGCATGTTCAAAATACAGCTACCATCTTGTTTTGCAGTGACTGAAATTTCTTAAACAGTCACAAAAACCAGTTATAAGTAGCATGGGTATATTTGGAGCAATAGTCAACAATACATTGCAAAATTATTGATTTTTCTTTCATGCCAAAAATCATTAGAGTATTAAGTAAAGATCATGTTCCATGAAGATATTTTGTAAATTTCCTACCATAAATATATCAAAATGTAATTATTGATTAGTAATATGCATTGCTAAGAACTTCATTTGGACAACTTTAATGGCAATTTTCTCAGTTTTTTTTTTTTTTTTTTTTTTTTTGTATCTCGACCAAATATTGTCCTATCTCAAACCATACATCAATGGAAAGCTTATTCATTCAGTTTTCAGACGATGTATAAATCCTAATTTCTAAAAACTGATCCTTATGACTGGTTTTGTGGTCCAGAGTCACACTTATCCTTTTAGAGTTCATAATTTGCATTATTTTATATTGCGCAAAGCTAAATAAACTTTAGCCAAAATCAACTTCATGCAAATTATAAGTTATGAAACATACCGACTACCAATGTACACAATAATCTGCTACTGTACACAGTTATGAAAAAACAGCAACAGTACAGAAACATTTAATCTGTCATTTTATACAACTCTTAACTAAAAAAAACCTTACAGTTAAAATGATTTTTGATGTTATTTTCCACCAGCTGAGTGACAGGATCTTACAAGAATTACTGGGACAGTTGCTTTTGGATCAACCTCAATCAAAGACACAACATTAATAGTTCATAAACAATCATGGCTTGGGGCTGAACCTGCAACCTTTTCAAGGTGCCATTTTATATATCTTACATTGTGAATAAAGGGTGACTGAGTCATGACAGTTGCTGCCTGTGAGCTATTAGATAAAGTAAACCGTTTGGGGTTTCTTTCCCTCAGTCCATCTAGTCCACTGAGCTCCACAAGAACATTTCATCTCCACTCACCTGCAGCCGTCCTCACATTAGCCAGCATCTGAGCTTCAAGGTCATTTGATTTGCGGTCCACTCTGGTGGAGTTAATGTTTTCTAGATGGCCTTATAAAACGCACATCGCTCGTGGCTCCGTTACCGTGGATACCCACGGCCTCCGATATGTCACTCTCTCCTGCTTCGGCTTCACGGAGCAGCCTGACAAAACAACCTTTGGAAATGTCAACATGTTAAAGCTGCACGGTCCTAGACGAGCAAGGCCAGGTGTGTCAAACACCATTAGCTTTAATCCTATTTGCTGTGAATCTTCACCTGGAAGAAAGGAACGTATATCTGTCTCGGCCCATCAGATATGCTTTGTGCAGGTCTCTGTTTTGCAGGAGACCTTTTCTGCTGCCAAGAGGCAAAATCGTCTTTGACTTATCGAGCTGTGAAGAGTTAAGCTGGCTTCAAAATGGGTAAAGGCACTTTTTTCTCAAAGGCTATTTTGGCTTCAAAAACTGCCTCCTGTTGCGTTACTGTTAAACTTTTGTCATTGTGAAGTTTCGAAGAAGGAGAATAAACCTCCTTGACCTTCTTCTCTTGCACAATTATTGTACTGCATTACAAATTTAAACAATTTATCCCACTGTTTTGAGACCTCAGTTGAAAATATCTCCTTATTCCAACTTTCAGTAAACAGGTAAACCTCGGCACTGAAAACAAACAGTAACTGCAGTGCATGTTTGTGCTAGTTTATGAATAACAGGATTTCTCTATCAACATCCTCTTTGACTGCTCGCACAGCAGCCCACAGACGTGTCTACGCCACTTCCTCCCTTAACTACAATAAAGAGATTACCACAACGGTTTCATTTCTCCTTCCTCAGGGGAGGTTGGTTTTCTCTGAGGATAAGTCGCTATGGGGCCCCAGAGCCACAATATAGCTGCTAAAACATCAACGGAGAGATAGCAATGTTTGTACATCCAGAGATGAGATATCCTTTTGATTATGCCGCTACCTATTTCGTACAACATTTTGAACAACAAATGCTGGAGCAACTCCAGTCGGGGAGAAAGGAAAGAGTTTGTGCAGTTTTAATTGCCTAGATCAGACCTCCAAAAAAAGGGTCCACGCTTTTTCCATCTCAGCGTCTTCCCTGAAGACACAACCTCAGACTGCACAGATGTTCGGATAAACATCATAACATACAGAGGTGAATATGTGATGTTGCGGTTTGCACCCGCCTTTTTGAGCATTCACCACAGGAGTGCTTCCTGTTTTGTGTGTGATCTCCACTAGCAGGACTGCATAGCTAACAACTTCTCTAATTGCCCATATCGAGAATAATCTTTCCCCCTTGTAGGGTGAGCACCAGATGGTTGTTTGAAGATCCACCCTAGCAGAGAGAAGGGAGTTAAGACCTTTGGGCTGCAGATGTAGATTAATATGCATATTAAAAATATATGTTTTGGTGGATGCAGCCTACAGTAGTGGGTGGGTAGCGCAAAGGTCACAGGTTTGATCCTGGGTTGAGGTGATCCATGGAATGCAGCTTTGCTGTGACGCCCCGTCACTATTTGAGCCTTGAGCAAAGTGCTTAACTCTAGGTCGCTTCACAGGGAGTGTAACAGCAATTAGTCTTGATAACCTGCAATAAAAGAAAATGAGCAAGCATCTGCTAGATGTAAGCAAAGTGAGGTCAAGCATATACAGTTGAAGTCAAAAGTGTACATACACCTTACAGAATCTTCAAAATGTTAATTATTTTACCAAAATAAGAGCGATCATACAAAATGTATGTTATTTTTTATTTAGTACTGACCTTATATTTCACATAAAAGAGGTTTACATATAGACCACAAAAGAAAATAATAGCTGAATTCATAAAAAATGACAACGTTCAAAAGTTTACATACATATCATATCATCAATATCATATTTCTTTCACTTAGTACTGCCCTTCAGAAGCTAAAAAAAGATAGTTACATGTTTCCCAGAAGACAAAATAAATTAAATTTACCCTGATCTTCAAATTTCAAAAGTTTTCACCCCCCCAATTTTTAATGCATTGTGTTTCCTCAGTTGTCCTCAGTGTGAAAAGACGGATCTCAAAATCATACAGTCATTGTTGGAAAGGGTTCAAATACACAAAAATGCTGTAAAACCAAAAGATTTGTGGGACCTGGAGGATCTTTCTGAAGAACAGTGGGCAGTTGAACTGTTCAGGACAAACAAGGGACTCATGAACAACTATTACTAAACAGGGATCATTCAGGTAACAACACAGTATTAAGAATCAAGCTTTTGAACGGGTCATTTTTATAAAATCAACTATTATTTTCTAATGTGGACAATATGTAAACCAATTGTATGTGAAATATTCAGGTAAGTGCTAAAAAAAAACAAAACATGCACATGCATTTTGTATGATCCCTCTTATTTTAGTAAAATAATTAACATTTCACATTCTGCAAGGTGTTTGTAAACTTTTGACTTAAACTGTATTTGTCATTACAAATTCCTAAGACCTTTGTTCATCTTCGGAAAACAAGATATTTTTGATGAAATGCGACAGCTTTCTGTCCCTGCATAGACAGCAACGCAACTGACATGTTCAAGGTCTAGAAAGATAGTAAGGACATTGTTAAAATACTCCATGTGACATCAGTGGTTCAACTGTAATGATATAAAGCTACAAGAATATTTTTTGTGCACAAGGATAACAAAAATAACAACTTTAATCAACAATTTCTTCTCTTCCATGTCAGTCTGCGGCACAGTAATGTTGAGTCAGTAACACTGATTCATGTGAACCTCATCAGTTGCAATTTGGCTTTTTAAAAAAAAAAAAAAATCTTTTAAGGATGTCTGACTCATGCAAGTTTACATAAAAAAAAAAAAACTATTAAAAAGCAGCACAGTGCAATGCAAAAACTTTTTTTGTGTGCGTGTGGATCAGCCTTAAAAATGTTTGATGGCATAATCTTCAGCGAGTCTAGCATGGCCTTAACTTGCCAGAGACTACAAGTTTGAAAGAGTTTTAAACAGTTGTAGACCTTCATTTGAAATCCAATTTTCTTAAGCCATTTTACACAGTAGTAGATCTCTTATGGTGAGCTTGTAGTGTCAGGTAGCATTTGAGGCCATAAAGATTTATGCTGTTGTACATCTCTGTCTTGATCTACTTTTCTGGTTGGGCTGTGAATCACTGTAATGGATGCTGAGATGAAAAGCCAGGGATGGAAATCAAAACATGAGGGAAATAGTTATTATTATTAACTTAATGCTGACATGAGCCATTTTCCTTCAGAAACAGAGTCCAATAAAAAAATCATAACAACATACAATCTATCCTTAATAGGCTCCAAATAATGGAATGAACTCACCTTGCAGCAGGGTAAATCAAATGTGAAATAGCATATTTTCCTTTAAGTTAAACAAATACTGATTGAAATGCAACACTGGGGAATGCATTGCCTCACAAACTAATTTAAACACTATGCAGGCATACTGTTGCCAGTGCTGTCAGAATTCTGATGTACAATGTGTCTGCAACTTTCAGTGCTGAACGAGAATTGTTTATGCAAGCAATACGCAACACATTTCTTCATATTGCAATGGGAGGGCTGATTGCTACAGTGAAAAGTATTTGTTAGATGTTGAATGTTTCATAAACACAAGCTAAAAATTAACATATTCATAACAAAAAGTCATGGCAATTACAGAGGCACAGGAGGGGGTAGAGGCAACTTCTGTTGCTTTCAAGGTTTAAAATTCATTATGCATTCTATGTATGCATATCACATATTCCATAATTAATATAATCATAAGTGTAGCTTGTACTGTTTGGTATAGAGTCAATCAAATACAATAGCATAGCATTAATGCAACTATTCTCTACAAAGTATCATTCTCCAGGCGGAAAAATAAAATCCATAATGCACTTCCGTAATGTACTTAAAGTGCTCTATTTTCACACACTAATTTTGTACTTAATATACTAAAAATTATTCTTTAGTACTTCTTAAGATAATATTAAGAACATCTAGTGTGCTCAAATGTGCTACTTTTGGACACCATGAATATTAAAATCTGTTTTTAACATATCTCTGTACTACAAGTGATAACTAAATGCATTTTTATTACAGAGATAGTATGTAAAGCACATTTTAGTTCATATTCAAAATGACCCCAAAAAAGCACATCTGAGTAGATTTGGATGTTGTTTTTCTCCTGGGTCACATGACACAGCACAGAATTACCTTTCAGAAAAGTACTACTACAGCAGTAATCATAACATAGTATTCACGTAAGTTACTAGTAAAGATATAT
Organism: Labeo rohita; assembly: GCF_022985175.1. NCBI lineage: Eukaryota > Metazoa > Chordata > Actinopteri > Cypriniformes > Cyprinidae > Labeo > Labeo rohita. Next base: position 37,192,231 of record NC_066873.1, read on the forward strand.
GTCTAAAAACATGGTAACGCCATGGTATCTGGGGTGATGTGTTGGTTATTGTGATCAGAAAATGGCCTTACTTTCAGTCCAAGTCGCTTCACCAGTTTCACCAGGGTAAGGTTGGTTTTCAAACGGAACTTAGCCCACTGAATCTAATAAATTATTACTTTCATAACAAGGGATTAATTGTTAAAACTTAAAGACATAATTAGGGAGAAGACTGTGCATTAAAATACCGTATGTGGGAGGAAAAATAAATTATTCGTCAGGCATCATCTGTTTGTTTATTCTCGAAAGCGCATGCACGTTGTTTCCCCGCTTAGATTTTATACCTGATTTTATGCTGTTTCAACTTAACATTGACCATCTTTCCCTATTCTAGTAGATAAGTCGCTATGTATATGTATCTATCTTGTAAAAATAAGTCTAGAACTGGATCTATGGTTTTTATTAATGACAGTATTATCCATATATCTATATTTGCTACATAAATGTAGGCAAAGAAGCTCTGAACAAGTATATTAACCTTTGGATTTATTCTTCTGTTATTTCATTTTGTATATTTATTTAGTGTTATTATTATTATTATTGAAAATATTTATTAGTATCTTTATTCAGTTTGGCTTTATTCAGTGCGGTTGTTGTTTTTAAACTGTATTGAACGTGTCTTTCATGATAAAGTTGAACAGCAGAGGGCAGCAAATACTTACACTCCATCTTAAACACTTCCTGGCCTAGCATGTCTAATTGTACCCCAGCATAAGACTCCTTTTAGCTATCTACAAGCTATTTTTTTAAGTTTTAATTAAATTTTAGAGAAATTACAGATTCATCAAATGAGGTTAACCTAAGCTGATTTTTCCTTTTTTATTCTTTATTCTGCTGTTGACGGAGCCTCTTTTTGAACTTCTCCTGATGAGATGACATTCCTTCAAGAAAATCTCATCAAAGCGGAGACCCCCACCCTCACAGCAAGCTGTGAAATATGCTTGAAGACGAGTGAGTGTGCATATGTGTGTGTTGGTAAGATTAATCTCTTCTTTAGCGTCTCGACTCATCTTCCCTGCCTCTCCGCTGCGAGATGCACTGACTTCACCCCGGATAAGATTACATGAAGCCATACGGTTTCGCTAGTCATTTAGAAGATTCAAAGTAACTTATGGTCCCCTGGAACCAACCTGGGGTTTATTGAATTGCAGGGGCGTTATGAAAAATCAGATATCTGCTTATCTTGTGGCAGACCTTTTGAATAATTTTTCACTGATGCCAGAATTAATGTGATACATCCACCAGTTCACGTTCACCCTTATGGAAAGAAAAAAAAGTATTAATATTACACGTGAACCCATGTTATCACATCTGTGCACATGTGGGAGCATGTTAAATTCATGCGTTTTTGTTTTTGCATGATCACAAATAGCTTTCGAGGCTTGAAATTTCAATTTAAGTGCTTTTTTATCACCATTGTACAGACTTTGGAAATTATACATAAATAATATTTTAATATTTTGTTTTAAGTCTAATGCAAAACTGTATTTATTTGTTTAAAACACTGTACAACAGAAATATTACAAATAAAAAGATACAATATTACAATTTAAAATAAATATTTTCTATTTGAAAAAAAAAAAATATATATATTTCTGTGAAGCTGAATTTCCAGGAGCCATTACTCCAGTTTTCGGAAATCATTCTAATATGCTGATTTGCTGTTCAATTATTAAAGTTTTTTGTTGCATAATATTTTTGTGGAATCTTGAAACTATATTTCAGGATTATTTGATGAATAGAAAAGTGAAAAGAACATTATTTATTTGAAATAAAAATCATTTGTATTATAAATGTCTTGCAAATGTGTGTGTGGGCAGTGCAAAATTTGCATATTCTAAAACCAAGATGTGCAATTCATGAGGTTATTCAATAAATGATCTTGTTTCTTTTCCTCCAGAAAAGGATGGATTTATCGGAGGCAGGTGTTTTTCACCTCTGCATCACCTTCTTTACCTCAGCCTAAGTAAAGAGTGGCATTCACTTGAGCCCTGTCTGAGACAGGGTTGACAAGACCTCCAATGGGTGACTGACTGAATGAGTCAGCTCGGTTCGTATCAGGAGAAAGACACTGACTGCATTTGCTGTCAGCATCCTTGCGGGAATGTGTGTGTCAAGATGTCAGAGCTTCCATTTCTGGGTACTGTGTGTGTGCATATGTGTGACTTTCCATGCAGCACATCTCTGTGTGTCAAGGTTGTGCTTGTCGTATGTTATTTTTATATGTCTGTTGTGCACAGAGTGTGTCCATTTACCTTGTGCATGTTCCTGCATTGACATGGTGCACTGCCGTTTATGTGCAAATGGATATTGACAGCATGATGTAACCGTGTGTATTTGCTTTTTTGCATATCCGTGTGATTTTCTCAAGTGCATATGGAACACATGAAGGTGAGTGTTAATGAACAATGCACTGAGGTGGTGTTAATCTTTATAAATGGGATAATGCTACATTAATGCCATGCTTGTCATTTATTGATCCTCAGGATATTAATGGTGGAACAATATTAATTAAGAATTCCCACTAGGTGCAAATTAAAAGGTCTCAAGGCCACCACACGGTACTCCAGACATGTTTCATGCCAAAAGGAGATTTGATGGATGCAGTTTAGGAAATGGACATAAAGAGGGTAGGAGATCCAAAAACCATTAGCATGCAGCAGCCTCATAATTACCTGAAATTAGCAATCTTATGGTTGACCGAGTATGTTTATTATTGGAAGTGTAGGCGTTAGAATTAGAGTTTTAGAATTTACACTACTATTAAAAAGTTTGAGGAGTTAATACGTATTGGATTTAAGAAATACATTTTCAAAAGTTACCAAAATTGTTACTCCCCCCCAAAAAAAAAAAGAAAAAGTTTTTTTGAACTTTTTATTTATCAAATAATTCAGGAAAAAAAAAAAAAAAACAACAACAGAAAGCCAATTTACTGATCTACTAATGATCTCTTTAAGCTGCTGCTTCTTCTGAACCTAAATGTAACACTTTTCTCCTCCTAGAGCTTTACAGCTACAATCATCAAACTCTGTTCAGACCTTCAGACTGGTCTGGTGTGCTATATCATTTCTAACTGATCCAACTTTTCATAAACCAGACTAATTAAACCACCAAAAATCCCATAGACTTTCAGTGAGGGTGTGAAAACTTTTCATAAAAGCTGAACTTTTGACACCTATGGTGTATTTAAGCTGTCTAATGATAGCAAAGCGTAACAACTCCATACTGAAAAAAAACAAAACAAACAAAAAAACAGCTAAAACCAGCCTAAGCTGTTTGGATGCTTTGTCTAGTCTCCCAGTCTGGTTTTAAAGTGGTTTTGGCCTTTTTTAGCTGGTCAGGCTGGCCTTAGCGGGTCAACCTTAAAACAACCAGCTAAGACCAGCCTGACCAGCAGCTAAAAGTGGCCAAAACCCCTATAAAACCAGCCTGCTGATCAGCTATGACCAGCTAAAACCAGGCTGGATGACAAGCTTAGGCTGGTTTTAGCTTTTTTATTTTAGCAGGGTGAGCTGGATTTAGTTTTTTTTTTGCTGAACTGGTTTTAGCCACATTTTTTTTAATCAGCTGGTTTATCCATTTTTCCTAATATGCTGGTTTTAGCTGGATTTTTTCATTCATACTAGCAAAAATCATGTCAGAAACCTGCTTATCATGCTAGAAACATGCGAGCAACATGCTAATCATGTTATATTAGCAACATATTAATCATGCTTGAAACATGCTAGAAACATGTTAGCAACATGGTAACAATGCTAATCACGATAAAACATGCTAGAAATTGTGCTAGAAACAATATGCTAACAACATGCTAATCATGTTAGAAACATCCTAGCAACATACTACACATACTAACTACATGACACGTTAATCATGCTAGAAACATGATTAGCAACATGCAAATTGTGCTAAAACATGCTAACAACATCTAATCATGTTTAAAAACATGTTAGCAACATGCTAAACCATGCTAGCAACATATTAAATCATGTTAATAATAGGCTAAATCATGCTAGCAATATACTGTCAACATCTGTTCTATCTTTTCAAACTTCCAAACTTTAAGCTTTTACAACTGCTTCAAACTGTCAGCTTGGTTGGTTTTAACTGGTCATCCAAGCTGGTCTTAGCTGGTCAGCAGGCTTGTTTTAGAAGGGTTGTGACCACTTCTTTAGCTGGTCAGGCTGGGAGAGCCTTCCAGTAGGGAGGCTAAGCTTTCTCAAGCCAACTTCAAACGTTACTCATCTAGTTCACAATATTACTGTTTTTACTGTGATTTATGTAAAAATATTGACTGTACAATTCAATGTATAGACTTTTTGTGTACTGATGGTGAAAGATACCACATATATGTGCATCCTTTGCTCTTTGTTTTGCTGTGCAAGAGCTAAAATATCCCCCCTCTTTGTCTGTGAGTGAAAAGGAGAGAAAGAAATATGAAATTGTCCAGAGAGTTCATTTTGCAGTGTTTGATATTTTTGAACACACAAGTAGGAGGATTTAAATTAATTTATTCAGGCTTTGAAAACCTTGATGGTGTGAATATGCAGAAGACTTCACCTTTCAAAACAAAACAAATATACTTCCTGCTCTAAAGTACTGGAAGTGAATCAAATGAAGGCTACACACTGTATACAGAAAATAGTGTAGATGTGCAATAACGTGCTTCAGAGTCAAATATTTCATTTATGTCAGATGAAACCAGCTACAAAGATTAGTGCTGCTTTGTTGTTCCTGTCAACATTTCCATGTGACTCTAACACCAAAGCTAATTTTATTTCAAAATTTGATTCAGAGTCTCAGACCTAACAGAGATTCAAAGAGATCGGAGGCTTTGAGTGAGCTGTTACATGCTGATCCTATTGTTGACTTGGATTTATTTTTAAATGAATTATAACATCTTGTTAGTCAGACGCTGAGATCATAGTGCTGTTTTGAGAATAAGCAGAGCTTTGGGGTGTTTCATAACCTTTTGCAACCTTGTTCGATCACACGTAGGACCCTGGACCTGGCAGTCACACCGAAGAACGCTGCCTAATGGTGTGTGAATCCATATAGGGCTTAAGGGGCAGATGCTGACACAAGTCATCCTGAAGCATCCACCCTCAGGTAACAAAAATCCCCTTGAGTGCCGAGCTGATACATGTTCCTTTAACACGATGATACCTGAGCAAGTGTAGCTTTCCATCATATGGCATCTGTAGTATCTAACTTGTATTAGATTGAATGTAACATGTAAGGCCCGTATTTTAAGAAACAGCACTTTGGCATTTCCAAAAGTGTCTTTGTGTATCCCCCTTTTTTTTTTGCCTGCATGATGATTGAATCTAGCTGAGGTGGGATTTACAATCACAGTCGCCGTGGTTACGGAACGACTCAGATCCTCCTCTCTCCTGACAGGGACTGTAATGATATGCTGATGCATTCTGGGTAATAGGAAGAGAGCCCTGTTAGAGAATAAGGTGGTGCACCCTTGAGATTGAAAATCAAATTCCATCCTGAACCCTTAAACAAATTGATTCCTTAACCTGGCTCACTTGTGAGATATGTCGTATTGAATAATAAAAGATCACTATCACAGACTGACATTTTGGATAGAGGAAACCGCCTGCTAAAAGGCATTGATGTTTTGCCAAAGTAACAATTATAATCTTTGCAAACCAGCAAAGGTTTATGAGGTATAAATGCATGAGTGTGGTATTTTACTGTATGACCTGAATGATACTTAAGTTTGTTGAGGAAAGATATGCTGTTACTTTTTTTAAAGCTATAGTTCACCCCAAAATGAAAATTTGCTGAAAATTTACTCATTTAAGAAGTAGGTGAGTCTGATTCAGCATTACATCACTTGCTCACAGATGGATTCTCTGCAGTGAATGGGTGCCGTCAGAATGAGAGTCTAAACAGCTGATAAAAACATCACAGTAATCCACATGACTCCAGTCCATCAATTGACGTCTTGTGAAGTGAAAAGCTGTGTGTTTTTTAAGAAACAAATTCATCAAGACAGTTTTAACTTCAAATTTTTAATTGCTTCTGTCTAAAAGACAAGTCCTCTATCCATAACATTGCTTTCTCAAGTAAAAAAGAGAGTTATACACAGATCAAGCACCGTTTACAGGCAAAAACAGTTCAAAATGGTTCTAAATCAATGTGACAGTGGATTTTGATGTGAGATGACAACAGAAGATGGATTTTTTAATTAAGAAAGCATTGGATTATGAATTATGGATGTTTTGGCTAGAAGGGATGGTTAAAAGTTAAAAACAAGCATGCCGCTTTTCACAAGACATTAATTGATGGACTGGAGTCATGTGGATTATTGTGATGTTTTTATCAGACTCTCATTCCGACGGCACCCATTCAGCAGAGGAAGTGTAATTTCTCCAAATCTGTTCTGATGAAGAAACAAGCTCATCTAGAACTTGGGTGGAATGAGTGTGAATACATTTTCAGCAATTTTTCATTATTGGATGAACAATGCTTGTGTTCTCATTTGTGGCCCCATCTAATGCAGTATAAGAATGGAAATATCATAGAGTCTTGAGGGTAGTATCGTATTAAGCCTGCATGGTTTATTTAATTTGAGCTTCTGTATTTGGGTGCCTGTACAGTTTCTAAAGTACATAGAGGAAACTCTGAGATTGTAGTTCTAGAATACTACAGAGGCTGACTCCTGATTCTTGTCAGTAATGCAATAGAGAACATTACTTTCAAAGTGCTGAGGCTTTCCTTTTGCTTTTCCCTGTACACCTGGCCCAGTTTCATCTAAGGATTACAGACAAATTAAAGCTCACTCTCACATTGCACACAAACATGGGCGAAATGCCACATAATAAATTACAATTTCAATTAAAAGTGACGGTGTAGCTTATTTTAAACCTCAAAATGAATGGTAACTGGAAGTGAGGAATAAGTAAAGTCCATGAATAGTATTTTATGCTTTGGTCTCCAATGACTTTTTTTTAAAAAATCATTGGATGCACAGTTATCATATATAGATTTTGGTCTGCTATCACCTAAAATTCTACCTAAGTTGTTAGTGTTGGAGTGTTATCATTTGTCCAGCTCAACCTGCGAGATAAAATGATCAATCAAATTTGGCAGCCCACAGTAGTACAGGCTTGATTCAAGTGCTTGTTACTAATAAACAGATTTTTTAAAGATGTATTATGCTTATTTATGTCCCAAATAATGACAAAAAATAGCCAATTTTAAAACTGCTCATGCAGTATTTAGTTTTACCTCCTGAGATCCTCCTTATGTCCTTTTTTACGAGATGTAATATAAGTCCCAGGTGTTCCCAGAATATGTCTGTGAAGTTTCAGCTCAAAATACCCCACAGATCATTTATTATATAATTCTGAAAATGCCTATTTTGAAGCAGAAAAAAGCTGTTTTCATGCATGTCCCTTTAAATTGCAAATGAGCTGCTGCTCCCCACCCCCATTTCCAGAATAGAGCTGTGCCATTACAGCTTGTAGCTCAGATACTCTGCTAAAAACCATCTGTTTGGTTTTGATTATCATGTCTATCGTGCTGAAATCATGCGTTTTAAACCATATTAGATAATGTGTATAATAGTTCTCTTTCCTGTCTTATTGCACTTAAATAGCCAAATACACACAAGTTTATGTTAAAAAACACATGAGTTACAAAAACAGTTGGTTATGTCTGTGAAAATAAACAGCTTGGAAAGAAATTGCATGTTTATACTAGATCTGTGTGGCAGCAGTATAATATACAGTAAATAAATCAGTAATCCCACTGCTCTCTTGTCTTCTCTTAGGCTGGGACTCTAAATAGTGTTCTGTGCTTGTCTGTGCAGTCAGTGACAGAACAGTTAGCATGCTTTTTCCATGGCGTTAGAACTGGTACACCGCTGTTGCTTGCGAAAACAGAATGACAGCACTGTGGGGCTTACCAAAAAAATGTACTGGGTTGTTCACTGGGTTTTCTGACTTGGTAGATGCACCAGGGACCCAATTATAGCACTTAAACACAGAAAAAGTCAGATTTTCATGATATGTCACTTTTAACATTTTCTGATAAAGATTTCACTAAATGTTTGATTAAAAAGAAAGATCATTACTTCAATTTGTGTTTCAGGCCCTATTTTGAACCTGTTTCAAGGATAGTGATAATTCTACTTAAATTCTGACAAAGATCCTCCTCAAGTAACACATTATAAGCAAAGAACTGCCGGGACACATATGTCTCTGAGACAAATCTGCCACCTCAGATTTGGTCATGTCAAGATGACATGAGCATCCCTTGGAGAAGTGTGATGACTCCCGATAGCTCTATCAGTGTGGCTGGTGTGCGAATAGGACCAGGGTCATCACACATGCACCATGTCTTTCCAGCTCACATCACACGTCCCCATTTGGCGTGGTCAAACGGGATGATATATGTGACATCAGGCTTTGAACAGTAGTTTTAAGGTGTCAGTAAAATGTCTGTTTGATTAAATTAATCTGTATGCATTGGGGATGCAAAAGGAATGGTCCAGATTCGATACAAGTCCACCTCTATTGATCGCATCTGTGACATGCTGCTGGTTACCAAAGGATGTAATTTCATCTCTTCGGTTTGTAAAAACAAGTTAAAAATCTTGTTTACGCTAATTGGAAGTCTATGGACTAGGATATGGAAATGCACTAGGATAAATGTAAACGTACACACTGTTTTTACTGTATTTCTGAACAAATAAATGCCTTAAGGGGATAGTTCACCCCTCAAAAATGTTATTAATGTTGCTCCAAACCTGTAAGACCTTTGTTCATCTTTAAAACACAATTTAAGATATTTTTGATGAAATCCGAGAGCTTTCTGACTCTGCATAGACAGCAACGCAGCTACCACGTTTAAGGCCCAGAGGTAGTAAGGACATTGTTAAAATATTCAATATGACATCATTGGTTCAGCTGTAATTTCATAAAGCTATGAGACTTTATTCAACAATTTCTTCTCCTCCGTGTCAGTCTTTGCAGTGCATTCACGAGAATACCACGACTGACCAATTAATGACACCTTTCTTTTCTTTGCAAACCTGTATTGCTTTTGTTTTCTTTCTGTTGAACACAAAAGATATTTTGTAGAATGTAAATGTTTTTCAAAAGAGCAAAAGTTATTGTGAAGGGGAAAAAAGTTCAGAAGATCAGCATTTATTTCAAATCTAATTTTTTGTAACAATATAAAAGCCTTTATTGTAATGTTTGATGATAGAATTTACTGCTTATTAAATACAGGGTTTGTACAAGGTGCTTAAAGTGCTTGAAGTACTTGAATTTGACTTTTTGAAATTTAAGGTCTGGAAAACCCCTGAAAGGGGAAACAGATGAACAGATGAAAGCCTTGAAAGAGGAACAGATGAACCAAATCAATTGAGTCATTTACGCAGGAACTGCTCCGATTGATTCAAACTCGTGACTTTGATCATTTATTTCAAGCAATTCACTAGCAAAAACCAAATTAAAAGAGATTTCAGAGAGATTTTGGAGAGATTTCGCCAATCTTTTTTCTGATTTTTAAAAGTTTTTTTTTTTTTCATAAACAATAGAAAACATCTGTCAGCAGCGATAGCCATGTGGGCAGTGCGCAGTTGCACTTTTTTTTAGAATTTGAAAGACGTTCTATAAGTGAGATCTCTGACTGAAGTCCTTGAAAATAAAAAAAATTATTGCTTAAAAAGTCCTTGGAAGTTTTACATTATCTGTACGAACCCTGTAAATAATGCTACAAATAGAGCTTAGATTTCTATTGATTCTGTAATTTTTTCAAAGATGGAGAATATACATTAAATCGAAGCATGATGTTTTAATAATTAAATTCTTAAAGGGACAGTTCATCCAAAAATAAACATTGTCATCCATAATTCCCACCCGTGTCCAGTTGGTGGTGAGTGCACTCCAGTGTAGCAGCAGAGCACGGGATACAGAACAAAAATGAAACTATCACAAATGTTTTCCTATGCGTTTGATTACGCACAGACAAGTACATAGAAGCTACAACGATCTATCACGCCACATTAAAGAGCGCCAACACGGTATTTATTGCTTGAATTTCCTAAGGAAATTGACAGAATTTGAAATCTGAGACTGTTTCATATCGAAAGTAACACAAAGCCTAGCCTATTGCTATTCACTGGAAGGAAGACGCACTATGTACTGTTCATTCATCAACTGAAAACAACATAGACCAAGAGATCGATTGAGATTTAAGAATGGATATTGGTTCATTAAAAATAAGAATCTATTAAAATCAAGAAATCTTTTTTTGTTGTTGTTTTTACCCAGCCCTAGCATATTTTGTTGTTTTTAAACACTGCGCTGTCGTCCTGTAGGTTCATGATTAAAAACGAAAACGTGAACATAAATAAAAGCAATTAAATGTGTTAATCTAATTAAAAATATGAACATTAAAATGACGGGTAATAATAGATTATGACGGAATTTTTACGACCCTGTCCGTCAGAATGACAGACAATGTTGAAGTCTAGCGCAACCTCTGGAAGAAATATGTAAGAAAAGTTAGCAAAACATCAGGGAAGTTAATACACTTTACCAAAGATACACATCAAATACAAGAACATATAATCTATATTGATTTAATCACAGTAGCACCAGCTTTGCAGTTTTGTGGGAGGTCTCTGGAGAGAATCGTGCATTGTGAGAGATTAACCTGTCTTTGTCAATGTTTTCTTCTAGTGACAGTTAAATTACTTCACACAAGTACGTTAAATGAAACATAATTTCATTTCAGGCGGTAATGCTAAGGGAAGGCGGACTGAGGTGGGATGGGGGGTAAAATAATAAGATGAAGTATGAAAAAACTAATCCTCACATATTGAGTGATCTCCGCTCATATGTACTGAAAAATTTGACCCCTGAGTGAGTGAATGTTTGTATAGGCGACTCTACATTGGATTTTCTTTCTTGTCTGCTCACTGTGATTCCCTCCTGCTGATTTTCTCTCCTACGATGTGTGTGTGAGGAGTGTGAGGGAGGGTCAGGTGTGTGTGAATATGTTCTGGTTTCTAAGTTTGAGTTCAGTTTAAGGTCTGTCCACTCCAGAACTCAGTGGAGCATGTCTGACACTGACAAATACTCTCCTCCCATTCTCTAGAGAGTAACAGAAAGCCAATAAAGAAAATGGGAATGAGAACACACCAGCAGTAGTTAGAGGTAAAAATGATGAAACCAGAAAGGAGATAATGATGGAATGTACACATAGAATAAGGATGGCTAAGAGAGTTGAAGGAAACTCTAACGTCTTTATCTTTGCCGTTATTGTTTCTGAAATGTGTCAGAATGCAATTCAGAATTGAAAAGAAGCATGCATTGCTGCAAGGGTGCATTAGTGAAGTACTTTTTTTTATAAATTTGTAATTACATGTATTGTAGTATTTATAATTTTTAACATATAACTTTTAGTTCTGCTATAAGATTTTTAAGTATGTTCAATGGGAACATATGGGGCTCAATGGGACTAAGATTCAAAAATGTGCTGTATGGTCAAGTATTTGTGCCTGCGTTGAGAAAAATGTCCCGGAAATGTTTTACGGAAGTCTCTTATTCTGAATTTATACTGATATGAAATCTCCATTTCTTGTCTCTGTGGCACAATAACTCCGTGCTGTACTTCCGTAAATGTCATGCCAAATAATAAGCTCAGGGTTTAGTTGTAGCCTCCAAAGTTCAAACAAGCTGTAAAATGATAACCAGTGTGGAATTATGGGAAACAAGCTTGAAATTACACCCTGAGCAACCTCTTATATTACATCCATTGTTATGACTCTGAGTGGTATGAATGTGCTAGTAGTATTTCAGCTGGATTCTAATCTGCTTGTGTCCGCACTCATACCTGGTGCTGTCCAGAGGCGCTGAACCATTTACTGCCATCGCTGAATTTACTGCAAGTGAATTAACACCGCAATGCCACAGTTATTGCCTGCAGTAATGGAGCTATAAACTGAGGGGAAATTGTGAAAGCTCAGAGAAAGCCCTAGGCTAAGGATGCTAAAAACATTAGCGTCAGCTTCTGTAAAAGAACAATAATACCTCTATAACATGCTGAAGTGTAAATTGTTAGAACTTCTTGCACCAAGGTGAGGAATGTCTCGAGGTATGATATATTCTTAATTAAAAGGGATAGTTCACCCAAAAATAAACATTGTCATCCTCAGTGCATTTTTGTTCATACAATGAAAGTCAAATGTAGTGCTGCACAATTCAGGGAAAACACATATATATATATATATATACACACACACACACACATACAGTGGCATGCGAAAAGTTTGAGAACCCCTTGCAGAATCTGTGAAAATGTGCATAATTTTAGCAAAATAAGACAGATCATAGAAAATGCATGTTATTTTTTATTTAGTACTGTCTTGAGTAAGATATTTTACGTTTATGTTTACAATAGTCCACAAGACAAATAATAGCTGAAATGATTAAAATAACCCCATTCAAAAGTTTGGGAACCCTTGGTACTTAATACTGTGTGTGGTTACCTGGATGATCTACTGTTTTTTTGTTTAGTGAAAGTTCATGAGACCCTTGTTTGTTCTGAACAGTTAAACTGAGCACTGTTCTGCAGAAAAATCCTGCAGGTCCTGCAGATTCTTTGGTTTTCCAGCATCTTTTGCATATTTGAACCCTTTCCAGCAGTGACTATATAATTTTGAGATCCATTTTTTTACACTGAGGACAATTGTGGGACTCAAACACAGCTATTAAAAAAAGGTTTAAACATTTACTGATGGTCCAGAAGGAAACGTGATGCATTAAGATCCAGGGGTGAAAACTTTTGAACACGATGAAGATGTCAAATTTTTTCTTATTTTGTTGAAGTCCTGGAAATTAAGTACAATTTATCTTGATCTTCCAATTCAAGTTTTTACCCTCCAGCTCCTAATGCCTTGTGTTTCCTTCTGGAGCATCAGTGAATTTTTATATTTAAAAATTATTATATTGATGGCTTAAAATGGGCTGGAAATTAAAATTCACACAAAATTATAGAGGCAACAGCAATAATCAAAAGATGAACATTTATTAAACACACCTTTTTTTTTTAGAGCTCAAGGTTTACTGTGCTTACTGTTGAAGAACTTAGCAATAATATATAGTTTGTATTTTATAAATGTAATAAATTATTATTTATTATAAAAATATATATTTACTATTAAAAATTATAAAGTTACAATACTAATTGCAGTACTAATCTTAATTTTCTACATTTTTAAACATTCAGCTGTTCAACTTTTATTTGGGTGGAAAGAAAGCCCTTAAAGCAACATTTGTCAAGCATTGGATCATGACCTGCGCACGTGTAAATGAACACAATGCAGCATTTAGCTTCTCTTAACATGTACTCATTTTAATTACATCGCATTTGATAATCGCACTAAGCCCTTCTGATTTGTATCATTTTTCTTTTTCCCAGCTTTATATGCAGAGACAAATTTAAAGGATAATCCATTAATACGTTTATTCTCTGAAATGCGTTAACACTGCGACAGCACAGCAATGCTGTGAATTTGAGGATAGACTGTCTGTATATTTGACCAATGGCAGACTGTTGGAAAACAGTAAATATTTTTGCATGGTATGTTTGTTTGGTAGTGCAGAAATTTATGTTAGGCCAAGTATTCAGACCACTCATATGTGATGGATGCATTTTTATAACATGAGAACATTTATTTAAATGATTTCCTAAATCCTATGGGAGCAACTTCTCCAGAAAAAAATCATTTAGCTTAGCTTTCCCCCCATTTTTCCATTCATCCAGTAACATCTCATATTGATGAGTTTCAGTCCCCCTACGGTAAACATACAGCATGTTGCATGTTTCTTGCCTTTGGCATATGGAATCAATGCCGTTAGACTCCCTGAGTGTTCTTACTTTCAATGAGCAGCTATGATAGCTGTGATACATGAGTCTTCTCATGGAGAGTTGCGTGAATTTATGCTGCATGGATAATCTGGGATTTTCAGAAACTCCATTGCCAACTGCTTCTAGTTTCTAGTGGACCCTACCAATCAAAAGCCTGCCTTCCCCCACTATCTCTTCAGTTCCCCACCCCCATACACACACATGCACACCTCATGCTTCAGCAGTGCCTTTTGTGCCATATTGATCCATTTTCCAGGCGTGCAGCCTGATTTAGAGTCTATACATCTATTCATTGGGCATCTGCAATCACGATCCAAATCTCTTCGAATTTAACCGACAGGTTTCCTCCTTAAGTGGCCTAAATTGCACGCTAATTAGAGGTGGACTGTGTCGTCACACACAGAGTACGATTTTAAAGCACAAAGCAATCTCGCACACCAGCGTGATATAACCACTCTGGTTTGAGAAAGCTGTTTTTGGACAAAGAAGGTTGAAGAAAATTACAAAAAAAAATGCACTGCAGGGGTTAAACAAACAATCTGTGCCATAAGCACTTAGACCTTGAATGAATTCATGTGATAACAGCAAATTGCAATAGTTGAGGGCATGGTGACTTGGCACAGCGACTCCACTGAGAACTTCCATTCGCAAGAAAATTAACATATTGTCGCCAAGTATGAGAGCAGAATAAGACCCTCACAGTCAATTGAAGACCCAGTGGGAGATGATGCCTCTCATTAAGAGATGTTTCCTCTTGCTATCAGCGGCATGGCTTCTATTAGAACATGTCTCTGCACCCCAATTTTATTTATTTATTTATTTATTTATTATTATTTTTATTTTTTTTCAGAAAAGTCTGATCTGTTTATTTTTGCATGTGGAGGATGAATGGTTGAAAGATAAAGATTTGATTTTACTTCGCACAACAGCTAGAACCTATTAGTGCTCTGGATTCTGTGTGTAAGAACTCAAAATTATAGATATAGGTATAGAAATAGATACACACACACACACACATACAGTACTGTATGTGTACTATACACAGTTTGTATATATAATATGTTGCTTTATAGTTTTCTGTAATGTGTTACACATAACAGATACAGTATACATTACTGTTCATTAGTTGGGTATACATTACTGTTCATTAATATTTTTTTATTTCGTGCAAACAGAATTTTTTTATATTTGAAAATATCTCTCTATCTATCTATCTATCTATGTATTTTTTAAAAACATCAGTTTGATAAAAAAAAAATAGCGTACAAAATATTGAAATCTAATCTAATAATATAATGTAATATAATATAATATAATATAATATAACATAACATAATTTAAAATTACTTATTTTCAGCAAGAAATTATTCATATATATGGATCTGGTGCACACTA
This sequence comes from Labeo rohita, assembly GCF_022985175.1. NCBI lineage: Eukaryota > Metazoa > Chordata > Actinopteri > Cypriniformes > Cyprinidae > Labeo > Labeo rohita. The sequence continues at coordinate 37,207,567 of NC_066873.1, forward strand.
AACATTTCTTGTTATTGTCACAGTTGGAATTGGTTCTGGTATTTAATTATTTTATTTTATTTTATTTATTGTTGAAACAGAAATGCATTTTTTTCAGGAATGATTAGTAGAAAATTCAGAAGAGCAATATATATATATATATATATATATATATATATATATATATATATATATATATATATATATATATATATATATATATATTAGTTTTTACTTCACTTTTAATTAATTTAATGCACCATTTTTGAATAAAGGTATACTTTTTTTAAAAGTTTTTTCTTTTTTAAAAAAAAATCATATAGACCCCAAAATTTGGAACGGGAGTATGTGCTGTCTTGGTATTCCCTATGTTATGGGACCAATGTCCTCAAAAGGATAGTAATGCCAGTAAATTTTAACCTTGTGAGGACATTTTTATCCGAATGAGGAAGCAAGCTTATAAATCATACAGAGTTATCTTTTTTGAAAATCTAAAAAATGCTTAAAGTTTTATGTGAGGGGTAGATTTAGGGTCAGGGAATAGAAAATACAGTCTGTACAGTATAAAAACCATTACGCCTATGAAATGTCCCCATAAAACATAGAAACCTGTGTGTGTGTGTGTGTGTGTGTGTGTGTGTATAGAGAGAGAGAGAGAGAGAGAGAGAGAGAGAGAATGAGATAATGGATTATATACATATTCACAGAAACCTTGCATTTGTGCATCATTGGACATCTGTACAACTTGTGACTCCTCAAACCAAAAACACTCAAGTGCGTGCATGCCCTATCTGGGCGTGAGAACCCTCTATTATGATGCTTGTAATAGATGTTTGTTATGAGTCACAAAGAAGTGCTACAGCAGCTGATCTTTTGATTACCGGTATGTAAAATTGTTTATGAAGTCAAAGCCTTAGTGGCTTATCACCATAGACGATCTTGCACTGAAATATAAAACAGGAATTTTCTCTCTTTTTCTTTGCAGATATACCCTCTCAAACAAGTTTCTGTTTCGTCCCGCTCAACTGCCCTATCAGTCTCCATGACACAGTGATTTATTAGATCAGAGATGTTCTGTGGGGTGGTGCAACCCAGACTAGGAAGAACTGTGAAATGCTCCTCGACTGTGAATTGCTTTGGACCCAGTTCTGCCGCATATGAAATACCTGGTGGGAAAGGTAACATTTTATACTTCATATAGGAGACCGGGGCTAGTTGTCACACAGAGAAATAGTTACAGGGTCTTTAGGATAGATTTTTGAAAAAAATAATACCCTGACAAATATTTGCTGTAGTATAAAGTGTGACAACTAGCCCCAGTGTGCCTATATTTCCGTTTAATCTTACAACTGGATTCAGCAAACAGTTCTGTGACATAAGAGTAAAAGTACACAATGTGAGATCAATTCTCAGTTTGAAACTGTAGTACTATTCGTCACGCCTCATCATATGCTCTGAATTATCAGATCAGAGTCAGACCTCACCTGGTCTAGTCTGACAGGACAGGATTGATGACAGGGAGTTAATCTGGCTAAGAGACGCTGTGTACTGCACACCTCTCTGTGTGAAGAATCTATGAGATGGGATAGATTCAGACAGTTAATACTCACGCTGCCAAGTCACTGAGGGAGATTCGCAGTGACAGCTGCAGATAACAAGCTTTACCCAATCAGCTGGAGAAAAAGAAAAAGTGAGAGAGAGAGAGAAAACGAGTGAATAGACAACTGCTGTTTTTGTAGTCGAGAAGTTCTACAGTCTAGCAATGTGTGTGTAGTTTCTCTGTCCAACAATAATTAGCGCTAATGATTATTATTATCACAAGGAAATAAAGTAGAATATGCAGTTATTTTTATGAATATGTAGTTTACCTCAAACCAAATGCTTTAAAGCTAAATCAACAAAACTTTTACAGTTTTGTCCAGCACTCATAATATTACCCTAGTGCCTTTTAAACCTTTACAAACTACTGGATCCAGTATTGTAATCTGATTTGAGATTGTAATTTTCAAAACTAATTTAGTTTTGTGCGCAGTAGGGCGATCAGTGAACTGTGGATGAAGTCTAACGGGACCTATTTCTGTCATAAGGAACAACAAGTGAGCAGTCTTGTTGCAGAAAGAAACCTCAAGCTAAGTTCGGCTTGAGATTGGCGTGGTGACTTCTGCTTGGCCTGGGAGATCAGCAGGTCATTAACCTTAAACTCATTAACAGTTAATTAACTAGAATGGGCAGCGAGTCAGCTAGGCACAGCTGGTGGTGGGTGTTGAAATCCAACTGCTTTATTAAAAGAGGCTGAGGTTCCTGTAGCTTGACTTGTAGAGCATAGCATCAGCAAGGCCAAGGTCATACAATGCCCTCTAATATTGGCACCCTTGGTAAATATGAGCAAAATGTGTGAAAATAAACCAGCATCATTTATCTTTTTGATCTTTCGTTCAAAAAATTCACTAAATTCTAACCTTTCATTGAAGTAAAACAATTGAACATGGGGGGAAACTCACATTATGAATTGAATGTTTTCCAACAATTCATGTTGGCCAAATTTTTGGCACCCCTAGAAATCCTTATAAGTAAAATATCTCTGAAGTACATTCCAATTCATATTTAATTTTTTTTAGCACACCAGGGTGACTAGAAGCATGAAATTGTTCAGCCATGACTTCTTGTTCCACAGGATTATAAATATTAGGAACACCAAATTCACTTAATCATCCATCACATGGAGTAAAACCAAAGAATATAGTTCTGATGTGTAGAACAAGATTGTTGAGCTTCACAAAATAGAAAGTGGCTGTGAAAAAAAAAGAGCTAAAGCATTGGAAATCCCCATTTCTACCATCAGGGCAATAATAAAGAAGTTCCAGTCAACTAAAGATGTAAAATCTGTCTGAAAAGATGAATCTAAATCTACCTGGAAAAGGATGTGTGAGAATGTGAGGAGGAGAATTTGAGTGGCCAAAGACTCTCTAAGGATCACAGCTGGAGACTTGCAGAGACTGGTTGAGTTTTGGGGTCAGAAAGCCTAAAAAAAGCCCCTACAGTACATCACCATGTTGCTTGGGAGGGTTTCAAGAAAAATCCTCCTTGCTCATCCACAAACTCCAGCTTATTCAGTTGTCAGACACAGCTGGAACTTCAAACAGGACTGGCTTCTATGGTCAGATAAAACTAGAAAAAGAGCTTTTTAGCATACAAACAGAGATAAAAAAGTATCCCTTGCCCACTGTTAAATATACTGCTAGATCTTTAATGTTGTGGGCCTATTTTTCTGACAGAGGTTCTGGACGTCTTGGATTTTCCATCTGGACAATGATCCAAAACAAACATCAAAATCAACACAAAATTAAGCTTCTGCCATGGCCATCCCAGTTCCCTGACCTGAACCATATAGAAAATAAGTGGGGTGAACTGAAGAGAAGCAGCTGGGAATCTGAAGGATCTGGAATGAATCTATATGAAGGAATGGTCTCTAATCTCTTGTCAGGTGTTCACAAAACTCATCAGGCATTATAGGAGAAAACTCAGAGCTGTTATCTTGGGAAAAGGATGTTGCAAAAATTGGGTGCCAATAATTGTGGCTAATGTGAATGAGAGAAAAACATTTTATGAGATTTTTCCCCCCAATTTCCATTGCTTTACTTCAATGATAGGTTTAATGAAAGATCAAAAGGATAAACAATGCAGATTTATTTTGCTCATAGTTACCAAAGGTGCCAGTATTAGTGGAGATCAGGTTTTTTTTCACACTAAGGGAACACACTATATGAAATGTATCAAATACTTAGGATGTGCATACATGTAAATTAATGGAAAACAAGGATTGGTGGATGGGATCTATAGTGAATGGGTGTCCAATCCAGTCAGCATGAGTGTAGTTGTTAAATGATCTAGATCAGGGGTGCCCAAACACGGACCTGGAAGGCCGATGTCCTGCAGAGTTTAGCTCCAACCCCAATTAGCGTACCTGAAGCAGCTAATCAAGCTCTTACTAAGCATACTTGAAATTTCCCAGCAGGTGTGTTGAGGCTAGTTGAAGCTAAACTCTGCAGGACATCAGCCCTCTAGGACCGAGTTTGGGCACCCCTCATCTAAATCAAGGCTACATTCACACTGTCAGTTTGGGATTGACAGTTTTGAAATGTAAAGGCTTAAATACTGTCTGTTTAAACATGCACAACTGAACTTAATCCTGCATTCTGTTTGTGACTTTTACCTGTAATCATAGTGACAGTGGTTGAAGTAAAATCAAAGATGGCGATGTTCAAAACTGCAAAGTCTTATAGCATTTGACACAACAAAAGTTCAACTGAGGTGCAGTTTCATCTGTCAAATTCGAATTAATAAACGGCAGCTTTTATACACCAGTAAAGAGCAAAGCATCTGAGTCACAAGCACACCACAAAACTGTCTGGAGCTGCTCGGGTGGAAGACAGTGATTGGATCTAAAACTTCAGATGAAACACAGTGCATATCTGTGTCCCTGTAAGTCCTACACATGAAATCCCACAAGACGCATATGTGCAGTGTGGAGCGACTCTCTTGCACTGTGTGACACGACAGAGGACTAGTACGATTTCGTTCATACAACAGGGCTTCCCTCAGAATAAAGTTGTTAGTCCTAAAGAATTTACTGTATATTAATCAATATATCAACCATATTAATCACTTAAAGACAGGGCTACAGAATACCTGTTTATGTGTGATTGGGCCTTAGTCCCCAAACCTGTTCCTGGAAATCTACTTTCCTGCAGAGTTTCCTGACTCCAGCACACTGAGTTACTGAAGATCTAGGCTGCATAATATCTACAACAAAATTGAGAGTGCTTTGTGTGATAACTAAGTAAATAATATCAATATCAGGTGTGATATTGTGTCAATTACTACAACATTAAATGTGGAAAAAGCTGGTTAAAAGTGTACATATACATAGGTGCCATTTTTATTTTTTTAAGCTCAAATGTCATGAAATCGAACACACAGGATGGGATATCATCAGGCGGCAAAGGATGCATCTATGCTGCTTTTAAAATTGATCAGATGAAGGTATTTCCGTCTACAGGATGTGACTCGATTGTTAAATTTCAGACATGCCTTGTTGGCTTCCTCCCTCTTTATGCTGCCCATGGAGGCAGCATTTTTCAGCTTTCAGACATAGCCTTTAAATCAGCTGGTTTAAGTGTGTTTGATTAGGATTGGAGCTGAACTTTACAGGACAGTAGATTTCCAGGAACAGGATTGAGCTTCCCTAATGTAGAGCATGTCTAAAACCTTTGCTTAAAAACAAGGAGATTTTGGATTAAAAAAAAAGGTAAAATGCTCAAAAGGAGGTCAGCATGGTAGCAGAAGTCTGCAACACCTTATTAGTGACATTGTGAATTCCCTAGTGAGTAAAGTGCTCATTATGAAAAGCAGAAATTAACAGAGCATCAGAAAGAGACTAGCAAAAAGAACCTCATATATTAGGATAATTTTAAATATACAAAGTACAAGTAGTTTATTTTTCTGTAGCACCTATTTAAGGGTTGATTTTCTAGAAATCTTATATTTGAAAGACAATAGCAGTGCAAAAGATGCCTGGATGAGAGGAATGGAAGTGGCATTACCTTATTGGTTTTCAAAGACCACCATTCATGTGTATCATGCAAATTGCATGCAAAAACATCAAAGAGTATGTTAGACTTGTGCTTTTAAAGTGCACATTCATCACAGGCAGAGGTATTTTTTGAGCAGTATTATTGCAAATGCTTTGTTTCTCATTTGCATATAATGGCACTACTTATATTCCGAAATACTCTTTGCATTCACTGTGTTGTTTCTTTTTTTAGCATTCAGAAACTTCAGTATATTCGCTGTTGCATTCAGAACTAGCATTCACCAGCAATCATAGTTTGTTTTTTAAAAGTCTAATCATAAACTTCTTACATAACGTTGTGCCAGTTAAATGCCATAAGCTTTTAAAAAGCCATAAAGCAAGTAGGATTAATGCAACTCTGATGTTTATGAAACATTCTAGGGAATAAACAGATGATCTGTGCCTGATTGCAGATTTAACACAGAACCAGGAACGTTCTTGAAAAAAGCTTTATGTCAATACAGTTTGTGGCTTATGAGAACAAAATTTTCCTATGCAGAGCAATGGTCTAAGGCTTTCTGATGAGACAATGGAACATGAGGCCATGTTCCAAAAACATTAATCAAGTGTACTGAAATTAACTTTCAATTGACTTTTCTTCCTGAAAGGAGGAGCTCATGTTGATAAATTGTGAGAGCTTGTATTCTAGTGTTCATATAGTGCATTTCAGAGGAGTCTTTGTTGATTAACCAGACTGTATTTTGCATTTGATGAATGACAAAAGCGCATTAGACTTTTTAGAGAGGTGATGAAAATATCTGCTTTGAAGTGTATTCTTGTGATAAGTTGTAGAATCCTTGATAACTCATTTTAAGGTCTCTGTTAAGAGGAATGGACAGAGTCAGATGTCATTTGTCCCCCCAGCTGTCTATTCATCACTCTGTTGTTGCAGCAAGGCAATCACAGTGCTTTATGTTGATCATTCTTTCTTTGTCTTTTTACCCTCCCTTAATAAAGTGCAACATTAAGGTTTAATTCATTTTCTCAGTAGAGAAATAGTTTTTTTAACGAGAATGTATAAGCTTTTTAGGACAGACAATGAGATTTTAGTTTAAAAAAAGACAAGAAAGAAAGAAAAGAAAAGAAAAGGAAAGAAAAGAAAAGAAAAATCAGGTTTAACAGCCTAATTACCGGTGAAGTACCACACTACTCATGAATCATGAAGATCCACCAATCAGAGAGCTCACTGTTACTGTGGAAACAGAAATTGCCGGAAGAGAGCTTAGTGATGACGTCAGTCTCCCATGAAACATTTAAAATGACGTAATCAAATCTCCTTGACAATGATTTTCATATATTCTTTATTTCAAGTTTGTAATGTTAATATTCATTCTCAGAGCTGGTTGATTTGGTTCAAAAGCTCTCTGTTGATTTTTTTTTTTTTTTTAATCCCCATGGAGAACATGATTGTGAATAACTCCTGGAAACACAGCTGCTGAAAAAGTGGGCAGTTGCTCTCAATTAGCGACCTGCAGGTCCTCTCCCGGTTCATCTTCATTCTTCCTTTCTCCATGTGACCTCAGTACCCTTAACTGTTTCTCTAACTTTTGTCTTTTTAAGCCACAAGCACCCTCTGTCGCTTTACTTAATTATTTTTTCGAGGACTGCCATGCGATGCCTCTATCTTTAATTACAATCACATATGAAGACAGGGTGGGGGAGGATAAGGCAGAGGAAGTGAGAGGGAGCTATACACTACTTTGATCTTTCCTTTCTTCTGCATTGCCTCGTCGTTTGGAAATACAAAAAAAAGAATAGATTAATGGTTGCTCAAAGCTATGCTTCTGTATACACTATAGAAAAGCCATGTTAATGGCACTGGGTCCATTATATTACTCCTCTGTAGTGATTTTTGTAATGTTGTGATGTTGTGATTATACAGAATGATTGTGGGGAGATGTGATATGTGGCAGTTACTCTGTAAGATGTTGCAACTATGTAACATTTTGACTGTGTGATATTGAAATGCTGATACTGGGTGGTGCCTGCCATGTGATTCTACACGTTGTGATTTTATATAATATGTTTGGCTGATGCTGGTGCTCTGATGCATGTGACTGTAAAATCTGTTATGTTATGTTATGTTATGTTATGTTTGTTATATGTTATGTTATGGGATGTTGTGGTGTAATTGAATAATTCTAAGGTACTGTGATTTTGTCATGTTAGAATGATGAACAATACTGCAGTGTAATTATATGTTGTTCTGAGTATGTGATGCTGGAATATAAGGGTTTTTCTGGAATGTTCTTAATGTGTGACGTTATTATGCTGTGTTTGTGTGATGTGATTGAAGTTATGTGATGAATTGTGACTAATGTCATTATGTGATGTTTGAATTTTTTATTGTGTGATACTGTCATGTGATTGTATGATATCATTTTGTAGTTCTGTGATGCTGTTATGGGATGTTGTGATGTAATTGTCTGAATAATTGAAAGACACTGTGATTGTGTAACGTTAAATGAAATGAACAATACTGCAATTTGATTCTATGTTGTTGTGATTGTGTGAGGTTATGCTGTGTGTGTGTGTGTGTGTGTGATGTGATGAAGTTATGTGATGTATTGTGACTAATGTTATTACATGATTTTACAATTTTTTTGATCATTACAATTTTTTTATTGTGTGATAGTGGCATGTGATTGTATGATATCATTGTGTAGTTGTGTGTTGTAATGTTATGGGATGTTGTGATGGAATTGTCTGAATAATTGTAACGTACTGTGATTGTGTGATGTTAGAATGATGTGAATGAGCAATGCTGCAATGTGATTATATGTCAAGTCAAGTCACCTTTATTTATATAGCGCTTTTAACAATACAGAATTGTGACAAAGTGGCTGTACAGTATTAAATAGGAAATAATGCATCAATAATGCAATACACTTTACTTTCAGTTAAAGGCATGATGTCATCATAAAGCGCAATTCAGTTCAAATAGTATAGCAAGCCAGAGGCGACAGCGGCAAGGAACCAAAACTCCATTGGTGGCAGAATGTAGAAAAAAACCTTGGGAGAAACCAGGCTCAGTCGGGGGGGCCAGTTCTCCTCTGGCCAGACGCAGAGGACTCATCTGGTTCCCGTGGTCTTGTGCCGATGGCCGTCTAGGTGATGAGGTCTTCACTGGGGATCCGTCTCTGGGGCTCATCTAGTTGACGTGGTCTCAGCTGACATTCAGGGCTGTAGAGGTCGTCTCTAGGTGCTGATCCACCGTCTGGACTGGGTACGGACTGAATCCGGGGGACTGCAGTGACCATCTGATCTGGATACGGACTGGATCTGGTGGTTAAGGTGACCTTGGAATAAGAAAGAAACAGACTAATATTAGCCTAGATGCCATTCTTCTTACGATGCACTGAGTACATCGGGTGTTATGGGAAGTGTTCCCATATGTTGTGTTCCCATACATTGTTGTAATTGTGTGATGCCTAAAATACTGTTTTTTTTTTCTGGGATGTTCCGAGTGTGTGATGTTATTGTGCAGTGTTTGTTATGATTGAAGTTATGTGATTCATTGTGACTAATGTTATTACATGATATTTGAATTTTTATTGTGTGATACTGGCATGTGATTGTATGATATAATTGTGTAGCTGTGTGATGTGATGTTATGGGACGTTGTGATGAAACTGTCAGAATAATTGTAGGATACCGTGATTGTATGATGTTAGAATGATGTGAAAGCGCAATACTGCAATGTGATTATATGTTGTTGTGATTGTGTGAAGCTGTTGTGATGTTGTTATGCTGTGATTTTATGATATTGTTGCAGTTATGTGATGCGTTGCTGTGACTAATGTCAATATGTGATGTCTAATTTGTTTATTGTGTGATACTGGCATGTGATTATATGATATTATGTTATGTGATATTATGTTATGGGATGCTGTGATGTTGTGTTGCCTGAATAATTGTAAGTTCCTGTGATTGTGTGATGTTAGAATGATGTAAATGAGCAATACTGCAATGTGATTGTTATTGTGATTGAGTGTGTGATGTTATTATGCTGTGTTTGTATAATGTGACTGAAGTTATATGATTTATGAAGTTATGTTATGCAATGTGACTAATGCTTTATGATGTAATAACTGATTTTTTTATTGTGTGATACTGGCCTGTGATTGTATAATATCGTTCTGTTGTTGTGTGATGCTATGTTATACAATGTTGTGATATTGTAAGATATTGTGATTGTGTGATGTTAGATTGATGCGAATGAGCAATACTGCAGTGTGATTATATGTTGTTGTGATTGTGTGATGCTGGAATATTTTTTTTCTGGGATGTTCTGAGTGTGTATGGACGTGATTGAAGGTATATGTTATGCACTGTGACTAATGTTATGTGATGTGATGATTGATTTTTTTCATTGTGTGATACTAACGTGATTGTATGATATCATTCTGTAGTTGTGTGATGCTGTGTTATACAAGGTTGTGATATTGTTTGTGATTGTGTGATTTTATAATGATGCGAATGAGCAATACTGCAATGTGATTATATGTTGTTGCAATTGTGTGAGGATGGAATACACAGGGGTTTTCTGGGATGTTGTGAATGTGTGATGCTGGTATGAGATTATGTTGAAATTGTGTGATACAGCAACTCTATATGGCTGTGATTGTGTTATGTGGTAATTGTGTGATGATGGGAGTTTATCTGATGGGTGTGGCTCTTGGCTTGCCGCACTGTTGTTCTCTAATATCCTGCATTTCAGTCTCGCTGTTTGATATCTAGCTCCCAACTGTTCTCTCGGCTGAGAGTGTGTGGAGGGATTCATGTGAGTGTGTGCATGTGTGTGCGCAACTGTCTGCTAAAGGAATGATGAAGGGGATTTGACCATATGTGCATGTTTGTATGTATGGGTGTTATGTGTCTGTTCTGCTGTCTGTAGTAACATGATGTGTATGTAACACATCATAACCGTCAAGACAATAACAGCTGGTCTGTAGATGACCACAGATGGACAGAGAGCATGCACATCCCCCCAAACACACACTCTCTTTCCCTCTCTCTCTACACACACACACACACACACACACACACACACATACATATTGGCCTGTTTCCCTGGTGACTAGCAGGCAGGTGCAGCTTCTGCCAGTTTTAAACTTTTGCAGTGGAATTGCAGCAGAATTCCTTGTGGTTTTTGCCAAACTCACAGCCAGACGCTACTGGTCCTTCTCAGTTAGTGAGCCATCTTAAGCTTCTAATTAAAAAATAACCATAATAATCACCATCATAATCTTCATTATCTCTCTGCCTCTCATTAAAGGACATGTGGCCAGTGAATGACCTGCATGTAGGGCACTGTGTATTCAAAAGTTGTAAGTGAAAAATTACCTTTTTTATAGACCTTAGTCAAAGTAGATATAATATAATATTATATTATTATATAGTATTATAGTATTATAATATTATATACTATTATATAGTATAATATTCATATTAAATATTAATTAGTAGATTATCCAATGTATGCAAATTAAACCTTGCAAAGCATTTAATTCTACATTTACATCGCCATTTCAAGTAATCATGCACAGCATTTAAATCACAACACACAACAGGAGATAATATAGACAGCGATATACTTATGTCAAAAGCATAATTTGATTTTTCAGTCAAGGATTCAGATCTTTAATGCAATGCAACAGCTTGCATGTAAATCTGAAGGCACTAATGTTAATTATTCCATTCTCGCCAGCAGACTGCAGCAGAACAGACAGTTGCTTGAGCATAATTTGCATACAGTTAAGCTTTGCCCTATGCTCTTTAGTTGAGTAAGGCCTTTATAGTTTAAAACTGATCATTAATGAAGCTGTCTTGAGAGGAAGCTGAGTGTGAAGGTGTAATCGTATGTCCATTTTGTGATGCCCTCAATCAATACGCTACTACCAGATTATCTGATTAAGTCAATAAACAAAATCTTGTTTTTAGTGGAGTTTATAATGCTTCTTGCATGCTTAATAAGCACAGTAATGTAAGCAGGCAGGGGTTTGGGCTGAATTGGTAGCTGCAGGCTAGCTGGAAGTGATAATGTACAACTCTGGCAGACTTGTAGACACTCCAGTGGATTAGTGTCATTATATATTACACTAAAAAGTTCAGAATACAAGGTTTTTCTAGGCCGCTAATATGGAGTAATATGGGTAGACTTGCATTGTGGTGAATGCGTCTATCTATCTATCTGTCTATCTATCTGTCTATCTATCTATCTGTCTACTTGTCTATCTATCTGTCTGTCTGACATTCTTTTGTTCTATGTGCATGTGTTTGTCTATCTGTCTGTTTGGTTGTCTAGCTATCAGTCTGTCTCTCTGTCATTCTACAGTTACTGTCTGTCTGTCATAGTATCGTTCTATCTGTCATTCTGTCTGTTTGTCATTCTGTCATTCTGTATGTCATACTCTTGTTCTTTTTTGTCTGTCCCTCTGTCATTCTATCTGTCTGTCATAGTATCTTTCTGTCTGTTTCTGTCTGTCACTCTATCATTCTGTCTGTCTGTCATAGTATTGTTCTATCTGTCTGTCTGTTTATCATTCTGTCGTTCTATCTGTCTGTTTGTCACTCTATCGTTCTCTGTCACTCTTTCATTCTCTGTCATTCTATCGTTGTCTGTCATAGTATCTATCTGTCTATCTTTCATTTTATTTGTCTGTCACTCTATCATTCTGTTGTTTTGTCTCTGTCATTCTACTTTTCTATCTATGTCCATTAGTTTGTCATTCTATCGTGCCATTTTATTGTTCTGTCTGTCACTTTATCATTCTGTCTGTCATAGTATTGTTCTGTCTGTTTGTCTTTTATTCTGTATGTCATTCTATCATTCTCTCTGTCATTCTATCGTTCTATCTGTCTGTCACTATTATTCTATTTGTCTGTCATTCATTATATCTGTCTGTCAGTCAATCTATTATTCTGTCTGTCATTCTATCGTTCTGTCTTAGTATTGTTCTATCTGTCTATCTTTCATTTTGTCTCTGTCAGTCTGTCATTCTGTCTATCTGTCAGTCTGTCATTCTGTCTATCTGTCATAGTATCATTCTGTTGTTTTGTCTGTCTTTCATTTTACTGTTCTGTTTGTATGTCCATTAGTTTGTAATTTTATCGTTCTGTCTGTCTGTTATTCTGTCTGTCATTCTGTCGTTCTGTCACTATTATTCTATTTGTCTGTCATTCTATTGCTCTGTCTGTCACTCTATCAATCTGTCTGTCTGTCATAGTATCGTTCTGTCTGTTTGTCACTATCGTTTTGTCAGTCTGCCAGCCACTCTGACATTTGTCTGTTATTATATCGTTCTGTCTGTCATAGTATTGTTCTATCTGTCTATCTTTCATTTTGTCTGTCTGTCACTCTATCGTTCTGTCTGTCATAGTATCATTCTGTCATTCTACTGTTCTATATGTCTGCCATTCTATTGTTCTATCTGTATGTCCATCAGTTTATCATTCTATCGTTCTGTCCATCTGTCATTCTGTTGTTCTGTCTGTCACTTTATCATTCTGTCTGTCTGTCATAGTATCGTTCTATCTGTCAGTTTATCAATCTATCGTTCTATCTGTCTGTTTGTCACTCTATCATTCTGTCTGTCATTCTATCATTGTCTGTCACAGTATCATTCTATCTATCTTTCGTTTTGTCTGTCACTGTCATTCTGTCTGTCATAGTATCGTTCTGTTGTTTTGTCTGTCATTCTACTGTTCTATCTGTATGTCCATCTGTTTGTCCTTCTATCGTTCTGTCTATCTGTCATTCTATTGTTCTGTCTGTCTGTCATTCTATCTAGATAGAATGATAGTGTCTGTCACTATTATTCTTTTTGTCTGTCATTCTGTTGTTCTATCTGTCTGTCTGACATTCTATCATTCTGTCTGTCTGTCATAGTATCATTCTATCTATCTGTCACTCCATCATTCTGTCTGTCATTCTATCGTTCTGTCTGTCATAGTATTGTTCTATCTGTCTATTGTTCATTCTGTCTGTCTGTCATTCTGTCGTTCTATCTATCTGTCACTCCATCATTCTGTCTGTCATTCTGTTGTTCTGTCTGTCATGGTATTGTTCTATCTGTCTATTGTTCATTCTGTCTGTCATAGTATCATTCTGTTGTTTTGTCTGTCTGTCATTCTATCGTTCTATCTGTCTGTCACTCTATCATTTTATCTGTATGTCCATCAGTTTGTCATTCTATCGTTCTGTCATCTGTCATTCTGTTGTTCTGTCTGTCACTTTATCATTCTGTCTATCTGTCATAGTATTGTTCTATCTGTCTGTCTGTCATGCTATCATTGTCTGTCACTATCATTCTATCTGTTTTTCACTCTATCATTCTGTTTGTCTGTCATAGTATTGTTCTATTTGTCTGTCTGTTCTGTCTTTCTATCGTTCTATCTGTCTGTCTGTCTGTCTGTCACTCTATCATTTTGTCTGTCTGTCTGTCTGTCATAGTAATGTTCTATTTGTCTGTTCTGTCTGTCATAGTATCGTTCTGTCTGTCTGTTTGTCTTTTATTCGGTCTGTCATTCTATCATTCTGTCTGTCTATCATTCTATTGTTCTGTTTGTCACTTTATCATTCTATCCATCTGTCATTCTATCATTCTGTATGTCTGTCATAGTATTGTTCTATTTGTCTGTCTGTTGTTCTGTCGGTCATTCTATCATTCTTTCTGTCTGTCTGTCATAGTAATGTTATATTTGTCTGTTCTGTCTCTGTCTGTCATTCTATCATTCTGTTTGTCTGTCTGTTGTTCTGTCTGTCATTCTATGGTAGTGTCTGTCATAATATCATTCTATTTGTCAGTTGTTCTGTCTGTCATTCTGTCTGTCATAATATTGTTCTGTCTGTCTCTCATTCTATCGTTCTGTTTGTCTGTCACTATCATTCTGACTGTCATAGCGTCTGTCTGTCTGTCTGTCTGTCTGTCTGTTATTCTGTCTGTTTGACATTATATCATTCTATCTGTCTGTCTGTCATTCAATTGTTATCTCTGTCTGTTTGTAGGCTAGAAGGGTCTGCTAATTGGAAATAACCCTAAATATATAATATTGTGCTCCCAGTTCATATACATCAGAGAATGTTTATGTTAAATGGCTAATAAATCATAATATTAGTAAATGTTCAGTAACCAGTAAATCCTTAAATACTGTAAATATGCGTTTCGTAGTTATAAGCAAAACCTTGTGTTTTTAAATTGCAGACTGAACACAGCAGGTTTTGTTTAGTCACGTCATTTTACTTTAGTTCATTTGAAAGGCATCCTCTGCCACAGACATAGAAACAAACCAATAAATAAATGAATAATGTAGCTTGCTGATTAAGCACCTTAAGTAACTGATAAGTAGCAGTTACTCAATTTGCTGATTAATTATATGCTCGTTATTTGAGAACGACCGTGGGTTGAAGAGGCCGGTGGTCTGAATTACAGAGATGCTGCTAGGTATAGACATATTACTTCAACTCTCCCTTAAGTACTCTTACTCCTTCTCACTCACTCACTCTCTTCTTTTCAGGTCTGCCGAGATTGGTGTCTGACAACTAGGTGCACAAGGAAAGACTGGCTTCCCCTTGAGCTAATACTGCTAAAAGCCCTGAAAGGCAAGTGGCATCGGCTCTTAGCTTCTGTGTGGAGTAAAAGCACAAATAACGCATGTCACTGAGGATAAACTTGGTTCAGGTATATTTCCATTTTTATCTTGCAGTGTTGAAGCTCAGCAAAATATAAACTTTAAGCAACAACAATAGCACAAAATGTAACTGAAGAAAAATTGTCAAGAACATTTGCTTTTTATTTAGTATTGACATTTCAAATCGTATTATTATTCAGTTCTTTTACAGAATATTGCACTGTTTATAAATGATTTGTGAACATCATTATTTTTCAAGTCATGTGCTCTTGTAATCTTTAATGAAGGGAATACCCCCTTCAGCAAACTGTCACTTACACTGCAGCAATTAGCAAACATCAATTATCCAATCAGTTCCCAATGGAGAAAAATCAAGTCCCGCCCTACATTTTTCTTGTTTAAGAAGCTTTTTCACTCAGATATAAATCACAGCACAGAAGAAAAGACAATTGCATTTTCCATTTAATGCCCACATCTAGGAAATTTGGCACTTAGTCACATACCTGTGAACAAAACTGTGGCTCAAAAAAAGAGCTGAACAGTACTGATAGATTCAAATGGTTAAATATTTTACCCAGTTTCTTTAGAATTTGTTTGTGAACTGAAACCTGCTGTTAAAACAACATTACCACAGAAACTATAGTCGATCAGCTCCAATCATGTTCTTTCTATTGTTTTGGAGAAAATGCAAGCATTTCCCAGTCCCATCTGTTTTAGCAGACGTCTTAACAAACCCAATCAGCATCTTCTGTAATGCAATTCACATTAGGCAGGAAACCTAATTAAATTCTGCAAAGACAGCCAGTTCTTGTTGTTGCGCATATCAGAACAAATGACATACATGTCTTAAGCTACAGTAAGAAGACATGCAACTTAATTTAAGAGGGTTTTTTTTATAATCCTTAGATGAGTAAAAATAAAAGCAAAGTTCTGTCATGAAACTCTAGATGGTGCAGGCTGATGTCGTTAACACAAACTGATGATATTCAAAGCTATAAACTACTTAGCACAAGCTGATTGGTTCATGTTGCATAACACAGCCAATGAGCTTGCTGCTTTACATTTAAATGGCTGGTTACCACTCATTAGAAGAGTTCCTCTGAAACCCTTCATCTTTCCCAGTTCCATCTATCTTTACTCACAGCACCGTATCGGCATATATGGGGCATTCTACTCAGACTTGGAAACGTCTTGAAAAAATGTCTTTTTCCAAAAATGTGTATGTATGCAAATTGTATAATATCCAAGGTACACATTTCTAGTAACTGTGCAGTTCATTCTCATATTGAATTTTCAGAAAGTTTTGGAATATCTGTCTTCTCCCCGAATTTGTCACTACCAAAACACAGTAATAATAATTTAATTAGAAGGGTGATATTGACGTATTATGATTTTGCTTACATATAGATTGTAGATGTATATTTTTGCTATTTTATTAAAAAAAAAAATTCAGATGTAAATCCATAAGTTACATTTATAACAATATTTCAAGTGTAATTTATGAGATTTGTTGTATTTTAAATCCATTTTTTCTTTGTTAAAGGCAAAAGGTTGATAATAGTGATTTCAAAGTTAAGAATTCATTAGTCTGAATATACATTTAACCAAAAAACTATCATAACATCTTAGGTGATAATTTAGTATACTTTATTTTTGGCAAAACATGCCATGTTTCAGTAGTGACAGCACATTTTCGGCAGTGACAGTAATGCTTTGATAGCAACCACATCGCATTACAGAATTTTAACTCCCATACTAAAACACTTCTGAAACATACTACAAAAAAAGTACAAAAACTTTCATTACTGTAGTAAATTTTTGTTTATTTCCCCAAATATGAGGATTATGTGTTCCCTTTTGTCATTACCAAAACAATGATGACATGTTTCAATAGTGACTGTTTTGGTAGTGACAATTCTATGGGAAAACACCCCAAAAAACAAAGATGCCACTACCGAAACTCCATCAAATGTTTCGGTAGTGACAGTTTTAGATGCTCAAAGATGCTAATCAGCTAATCATGATTAGCTGGCACAGTTCTGAACAGTGGTATACATATAAAAACTAAATGTTATGAAATAACTTTCAAAAAATTGTGCTTAATTGCAGAAAAAAGGTGGTCAGTGGTGACGTTCCATTCCATTCCGTTCCATTCAGACTTTTGAACACATTTACCTTTAAAATGATGAGACATATATACTCACACTTTGTAGCTATGAGAGAGAGGGACACATGAATATTTCCTCATTATAAATTTATGGCTTTAGTTAAAATCAGTCTCAGCCAATAGAATAAGAAATACACTATGTTTCGGTAGTGACATGAAAAATTACATAAAGTTTCAAATATAAAATAATTATATATTTTTTGAACTTTACTTTTTAAAAGAATCAAAAAGATACTTTTAAAAACAACAATGGAAAAAAATATTTCAATATCATTTTCATAAGTTGAAATTTTAGGGTTAGGGTTCAGGACAGCCACCTCCCAATTGAAAGTACCCAATAAATGATGATTTTATATATATTAAACTTGCTAATATTTTAAATATTACTGTAGATAATAGAAGGATATTAATAAACATCTAAGCTTTGAATAGTTAAATGCTTTTTAAATGTGTTTTTCTGTAGAATGGCTATAACGCCACGCCAGCAGAGGGAGCCCTCACCCACTGACTGACTGTTGCTGCTCCCTCTGCTGCTTCATTGGTAACGTCCTGTTTGGTGGCAATAAAAGGAGGCCATTTTCAAACAGGAAGCTGTGAAGTATTGTTTTGCGCTTGCGGACTCTACCAAGCGTTTTTCCCTGTTTTCTTTGCTCTGTTTTGTCATTGCCACGGTTTTGTTTTATTATCATAGTTTTGCTTTTTGTTCCACGCCATAGTTCTCTCTAGTTTTGCCATCGTTCCTTGCCTTGTTTATTTGTTACTTTTCAGACTGCTCTCTGGTTATTGGGCTGTGCCTGTTTTGTGGATTACGCTATTGTTTTGTCTTCGTCACACTGTCTGTTGGATATTGACCCTGCCTGTTGACTACGATCTGGTTATTAAAGCTCGCACTTGGATCTTATACGCTTCTTACGAGTCCTCATTACAATGGCCCATGTATTGTCAAAAAGGAAAGATGAATAAACAGTTTTTAATGTTACAATTTATAAAATACTAATTAACATAGTTTGCATAGCATCACATTTGCTGTGCACTGACAAAACAATGTTCACAAAACAATGTTTATTTTGGTCTTTCTGCCAATAAATAGCCTTGCTAAGTTACAGTTGACAGCAACAACAGCATATAATGTTTCATTAGTGACATTCGTACTAATCAGGTGATCATCTTTAACCATGGGTAAAGCAGTACCTCAAGCCATCAGCTTCATCTGTGCATAACAGTGGAGACAATGCATAACTCACATAACAGTTTTTACTTTCATGCTTCAACTGCTAAATGTCTAAAGGTTACATATAGATTATATGATGTTTAAAATAGATTTGGGGTGAAGTCACTTATATATTATATTTATATACCCTTGCATTGCATCGTGATTGACAGAATTAAATGAACACATTTCTCCTGTCTTTCATGTTGAACTCCATTATTTGTAGGTAGAAGACTAAGGTAGCTTTGAAGTAGGTGAAACGGAAATAAAAATGAAAGAATGCGAGGAAAAACAGGTAAATCTACAGGATTTTTTTTTTTTTTTTGAAAGCATCATGGGAACCATTGTTTCAGTTTGGCTTTTGAAGTCAACTCACGGCCAACTCCCTCTAACAGCATGTGCATGCATTAGGATGTTATTGAGTCAATTCTCCTGAGTTTTTCCTATCTTTATTCTTTAAATTATTTATTATTTTATTTTGAAAACGCCATGTAACCGAGGCTGCATGAGTTGCTTTGAGAGGATTAAACCCCAACACCTCCAGGCGAGGTTTGCTCATCGTAGAATTTGTGTGCGCATTTGCAGCTTATGTTTCACAGCCAGACTGGCTGAACAAATCTGAGTTTAACACAAACCGGGAGCAATGTTTTCCCAAACACCATCTTTTTAACGATTTTTTTAAGATTAATATAGCAGGATACCTCTTCACCTGCTCTTGACTTATGACTTATTTGATTAGTCTAGCAATACAGATGTTGCCTATGGGCACTGTATTTGTTAAGACTATCTCAACAGCAGTATGAGGTATGAAAAAACAAGACAGTAAAATGTGTTTTTGTCAGTTCCCACTCTAGCTGTAGCTGTAAATAAAATAAAATATGAAAATAAAAGTGTATGTTTCTCTGCATGCATTGAATACAGGAAGGAAAGGAAAGAACGTGACTTGTGACCAAGTATGGTGACCCATACATGGAATTTGTGCTCTGCATTTAACCCATCCAAGTGCACACACACAGTAGTGAACACACACCCCTCACTCCCCTCACCTTCAATCCCTGCCGGACCTGGGACTTGAACCCGCAACCTTTTGGTTACAAGCCCGACTCCCTAACCATAACCATTGTACTGTAGTGTTATTTTAGTATCACTAAGATACTATTACAGTATTAATATTTTGATTCAGTTTTATTTTTATAGTTTCCCTTTTTATTTTAATTTCATTGTTGCAAATACAGTAAGCCATCTCATCTACACTGACCAAAATTATAAACGCAACACTTTTGTTTTTGGCCCCATTTTTCATGAGCTGAACTCAAAGATCTAAGACTTTTTCTATGTATACAAAAGGCCTATTTCTCTCAAATATTGTTCACAAATCTGTCTAAATCCGTGTTAGTGAGTACTTCTCCTTTGCCGAGATAATCCATCCACCTCACAGGTGTGGCATATCAAGATGCTGATTAGACAGCATGATTATTGCACAGGTGTGCCTTAGGCTGGCCACAATAAAAGGCCACTCTAAAATGTGCAGTTTTACTGTATTGGAGGGGTCCGGGGGGGTCCGAAAACCAGTCAGTATCTGTTATCTGACCGCCATTTGCCTCACGCAGTGCAACACATCTCCTTCACATAGAGTTGATCAGGTTGTTGTTTGTGGCCTGTGGAATGTTGGTCCACTCCTCTTCAATGGCTGTACGAAGTTGCTGGATATTGGCAGGAACTGGAACACGCTGTCGTATACGCCGATCCAGAGCATCCCAAACATGCTCAATGGGTGACATGTCCAGTGAGTATGCTGGCCATGCAAGAACTGGGATGTTTTCAGCTTCCAGGAATTGTGTACAGATCCTTGCAACATGGGGCTGTGCATTATCATGCTGCAACATGAGGTGATGGTCGTGGATGAATGGTACAACAATGGGCCTCAGGATCTCGTCACGGTATCTGTGCATTCAAAATGCCATCAATAAAATGCACCTGTGTTCGTTGTCCATAATATACACCTGCCCATACCATAACCCCATCGCCACTATGGGCCACTAGATCCACAATGTTGACATCAGCAAACCACTCACCCACACGACGCCATACATGCTGTCAGCTATCTGTCCTGTACAGTGAAAACCGGGATTCATCCTTGAAGAGAACACCTCTCCAAAGTGCCAGATGCCATCGAATGTGAGCATTTGCCCATTCAAGTCAGTTACAATGACGAACTGCAGTCAGGTCGAGACCCCGATAAGGGTGACAAGCATGCAGATGAGCTTCCCTGAGACAGTTTCTGACAGTTTGTGCAGAAATTCTTTGGTTATGCAAACCAATTGTTGCAGCAGCTGTCCCGGTGGCTGGTCTCAGACGATCTTGGAGGTGAAGATGCTGGATGTGGAGGTCCTAGGCTGGTGTGGTTACACGTGGTCTGTGGTTGTGAGGCCGGTTGGATGTACCGCCTTTGGAGACAGCCTATAGTAGAGAAATGAACATTCAATTCACGGGCAACAGTCAGCATGCCAATTGCACGCTCCCTCAAAAATTGTGACATCTTTGGCATTGTGCTGTGTGATAAAACTGCACATTTTAGAGTGGCCTTTTATTGTGGCCAGCTGCAATAATCATGCTGTCTAATCAACATCTTGCCACACTTGTGAGGTGGATGGATTATCTTGGCAAAGGAGAAGTGCCCAGTAACACAGATTTAGACAGATTTGTGAACAATATTTGAGAGAAATAGGCCTTTTGTGTACATAGAAAAAGTCTTAGATCTTTGAGTTCAGCTCATAAAAAATGGGGGCAAAAACAATGGGGGTGTTGCGTTTATAATTTTGGTCACTGTATGTATCTATGAATACAGAAAAATTGCACGTATGCAGTGTTCATACTGTATAGTGCAAAAATAGTATGCATAGTAGGTTGCTATGCTATAGCTGAAATTGTCATTCTCTTCTCCTGTCTCTTTTGTCACCACTCTGTCTCCATCTGTTCAGCGGCATCTTACGGGATTCATTATTTAGATTGAATCACTGGTCAGCCAGTTCGCATGGCAAGCATTCAAGTAAGCATAATGCTAGAATTGCCTGTTGCAGTATACACATGTCCAGTCTGCTTTTCTCACTGTGAAAAACAAAGGGAGAAATTTTTAATAATGTATTTCATATGCAATGGTGTTTCTTTTTAACATGACATATGTATAAATCTCAATTTAAAAAAAAAATTCACCCTTATGACTGGTTTTGAGACTATGGAACTTTTTTGCCAATGAAATTTTGTGAAATGTGAAATATGAACGAATCACACCTTAAAAGTATTATAAAGGTGGTCCATGTGATTTAGGTCCTATGTTCCAGGTCTTCTGAAGTCATACGAAAGCTCTTAGTAAAGAATAGATAGTCTGAATTTCTTTAAGTATTATCAGACACAATAAGTTGTCTGCCACAACAGAGGTGTTTTTGGCACTCTAAGCATGTTTAGCTATTTAGTCAACTACTAAAAAAACTTTAACAAAACATTTTTTTTAATATATTTTCTCATTTCTTGCCTTTGTATGCAAAACTATTAAGAAGTGATAACCAGTGATAGTAGACTTCTGTTTTGTCGATATACTACGTCAAATAATGGAAAATTCTTGAGTAGTGTACAGTTTCTATCAACCTTATTTTGCAAAGTGGAACTAAGCGTTTTTGTTTTCTTTGAATGTGCCAGACTTCTGATTCATTAGCAGCTATAGGTAAAAAACTAAAAGAATGTACTCTATTTGCAGACAGTGATGATGTGTTTCCACAGTTAGCTATTAACATCATAAATAGCAGAGTTTATTTTGGGGGGGTTTTCTTCTGTTTTTAGCCATAATTGACAGAGATATGTTAATCTGACGTGTGATTGACTGGAACTCACTGAAGTTGGAAGTGGGACACTTCAACTCGGATGTTCCCTCTTCCGACCTTGTCTGGAACGCGGCAGTAAGCCTATGGGCAAGACTTCCGGTTTGTTAGCCGCTATAGGGAGATAACGAGAAGAATCACAACCTGCAGTAAATGGTAAAACTATTTGCACTACAAACCAGTGTGTTAAAATAATATAGTAAGACACACCAGTCTGCAATATCAAGCAGCAAAACAAGCGTTTTGTAAGTGGGCAACACCTGAAATCATACACATTCAAGTTACAAATGGCCACTTCACGAGCATATACATTTAATACATTTTTGTAGGCTGACTTGCTGTAAACTTGCTTTGTGCTTACAGAAACATTTGAAAATGCTTCTTGGAGGCCTTGTGCATTACTTCAAGATAAACAAAACTTTTGACAGGAGTGCGGAGTTAAAGCAATAAAACAGAAACAGGTTAAAAGAACAACGAACTGGCAAGAGACGAGAGAACTCAAAATGAAAAAGGAAGTAACTTGGTTTGAAGAATGATAATGGTATATTTTACGGTATAAAAGGTATTCTTTTCTTATATCTAAAGCTCTGCAGTAATTTACAAGTAAAATACGTAATTTCAACTCAAAATAACAGTTCATGTATTTATTAATTGTGTTAACGACCCACCGATTGTTCACTCTCCATTGGAAATGTCACATTTGCACTTGAGGGTAAAATTGCAAAAACATTATTCTTCTACAAACTCTGTGAGTTGTAATTCAATTGGCCAATCTCCGTGAAAACATTAGAATGTAATCCAACAGCTATCCTCATCATCTATCATATTCCAGCCTTTCATCCCCTCACACAGTCTGTTGAATATTTATGAGTTTGCCGACGTCACCAGAGCGCTGAGCAGCGCGTGAAAAGCGGGATGTGAGGGAGGGAGCATGCGGGGAGCGCGAGAGAAGAACGCTGCCATGCAAAGCGTCGCTTGACAGCGTCTTTTTTACTTCCACCTGCGTTCGTCGCATAAGGATTGTGGATTGCATCTGCCCGGCCATTGAAATCGCGTCTTACTTCGATGCCCGAGTGCGATGCATCTTTGCTTTAACAGATTGACGGAGTCGCTTGAAGGATGCTGCACACGGAGGATCGCTGTTTGACATGCACTGACATTTAAAATGAGCCATCTGAACCGTGCACATCTCGTGCTTTTCGACTCATGAGTGCACAGCGTGATTAAACGCGTGCTTTTAATCGGAGCGTAACCTCCGTAGGCTGCTCTGACACATTTCTAAACGTTTGTTATGGGGGTCAGCACAACAACCCGAGGCGGTGGGGTTTGATTGCAGCCTCTATTGCGTGTTTTTACTTAAAGATCATATATACTTGCATCATCGTTTATGCTCGCTGATCAGCTGTTAAGCTTGTGAAACTGCGGCGAGCGCGGGTTGTTGTGTGTGGTGCTGAAAGGACAGCTCCCACCACAGCGGATCATATGGATCAATATTAGGGGTCTGACAGTGTCGCTCTCGGGCTTTAATGGCTGTGGCACGCAAGATCAAAACTCTGCTGACGGTCAACATTCTGGTGTTCGTCGGGATCATCTTGTTCTCCGTCTACTGCAGGATCCAGGACCGATCCGAAGAGCTCGTACAGATCGGGAGGCTGTCGGATCAGAGACTGCGAGGCAGGAATGCCAAAGTTACGAACTCCATGGACAAACAGTCCATTCTCAAAAGGCTGGAGCGACTTGAAGATGTGGTCTATAACCAGTTAAATGGTACGTGGGCTTTAAGCATCTTTGTCTTTCATTAATAAGTCATTTACAGGTATTATGTAATGCATGATAGAGCAGTGTTTTAGTGTTTAAGACATTTGGATATGCTTTTTACACTTTGTGTAAGGATTGTCATCCTCATACTTTACCACATGACAATTCATATTGACTTGCAATAATGATGCAATAAACATGTCAAGAAGAGCAAGATAGGATTAGGTGCACGTAATCCTAATTTGACCTATCAAAACATATCAATCAAACAGATTAAGTGTAATGATATGTTAAGCATTATGTGGTTTCATAATGTTATTGATAAACTATTAGGTGTTATCAGAGAAATTAGACTGTATAATAGCAAAGATGCAATGCCTGATTGCAACAATAATAAATTGCATCCTGCATCTCTAACTTGAGAGTTGTTCTGAAAGTTTTGTTGCATTGAAAACAAAGTATGCATCTTTTAGAGTACTGTCATGTCTATATATTTACGGTCAAATTTGAATTAATATAAGGTATTAATAAACATGCAATTCTGCATGCTTGTCTAAATCTGGAATGCAAAACTGACCTCTCCTTATGAACTTATTTGTAATAATTTTTATCTACAGGCTGTTTACTTACTTTTTAAAAGCACAATATAATGTAATAAACAGCAGCAGTGAATCATAATTAAACTATTTAAATAGTAAAATTATTCTTAATTTCCTATAATGTTTGAAAAACTTTGGTTGGGATAAAAATGTGCATGCTCACATAAAATCTACAGATTTCTATAGAATTTTATGCCAGCTGTGTGTATATATATTTTTGGCTAATTTGATTATGCTTTCGGCCGCCAAAACAAATGTCAGTTTTGTTTAGTACATTTTACCTTTTTTAAATCCATTCCACATAATCCCACGGATTTTACCCCAAAATCAGTGCAGAAAATAATCATCAGCTTCTATCCGGGCCTTTGAAAAGAAATCATCCTACTGCGATCTTGCTTCCCATGCACTCATGCTCCCTCTTAGTTCTTTTCTTAGAATTTTAGAGCCCATTTCCTTAATCATTATGTTCCTAGACTACAAAGCATTTTCTTCTGGAGAACATATGAAGGTCATAGTTCACATGATGTGCTATCTTTCCTTTAAACATCTGTTGAAAGACCTCTCTCTCCCTGTTTGCTTTTCTTAGCGCATCTATTTGATCTGATTGTTATTCCGTAAGACCAGCACCATTTGTGTATGAAGGGGGTCACTCTGTCAGTTTGAATTATCCTTCTTGCATTTGGAAGAAAGCCAAGAGGCACTGCTTCACAAAAAAGCCCTCTAATGTGCCCTACTGATTGAGAGGGCTTTCATTCTGCACAAGTGCCACCACATATTTCCCCCGGAGGCTTTTCCACTCTGTAGAATTCATCAGTCTGTCACAAATCTTCTTGATGTTGGGGCCGTTATACATTTTATTCCGACACATATTTATCTGATGCGCATGAAACTTGTGCGATAGTGCGAGGCATCCGCCGACTGTATGTGATATTGAGACTGGAATTGGTTTTCCCTTGAGGTTTTCACATTTCTGGTTCGCCGTATTTGCTTCCAAAGGTGATTTGAGGTGATTGTCCATTTTTCACTTGTTTATTGTCCTGACAATGAGGCCCAGAGGATTACAACAAGGTCCAATTGCATTTCTAGGACACTGTGAGTTTTACGGGAAAGCTGTAATTGTTTGGTTGTTGATGCTGCCCTCATCCCTTGAAATATCATAGCAAATATGCTGTAAATGTTTTGTGCGACCATTATTTTCGTGAATAATTTTCCAAAGAATGTATAAAACATTATCACAGACAACGATTCTGGTTTGAGATGGACAGATGTGTCATCATTTGCCACCACCAGCATTCATTGAGTCTCATTGTACACAGCATGATCGTGCACCTGTTTTTTTCAAGAGGGCACCAGTGGCATGCTTGGAAAAATTGCAATTGCATCTTGACAGCCAGTGCACTATATATGCAAGAAGGTGACCTGATGGAATGGACCACATTTGTAAATGAATGGATGATTTATACAACAGCGTTTTAAACCAAACCATTTTTTTAACCTGCGACAATCAAAAAAAGTGCAAAAGTGTTGATTTTTGCATCACCCAACTAAATCTGACCTTGAGGGATATCTGTGAGACTAAAGTGTGAGAGGAAATTGGAAATGTTACTATAAAACCTGAATAGTTTGGCAGTTACTTAAATAATGCATGGAAATCAATTACTTTAAGTCACAGGAGTCAAATTAATTTACATTGTACAAAGCTACACAGTACAATAAACTATGACAGCACAAATTAAGGTAATCAGTGCAGGAAGTGTAATGCCATTTACCATTTGGACGAACTTAACAAGTGCATTTAACAGTGAAAAGCAAAGTGCAAAGAGCCATTCAGGGATAGACAGTAGGTCATCTTTAACACAGTTGTTTAGAAATGCTGGATTATTGTGAAAAGACCCTTTATCTGACTGCTATTAAAAATGCAGAGCTATGAGAATGTGCAATTAGCCCCCTGATTAGGCAGCAGATCTACCGTGAGCATTACCGCTAAAGTGTGCTTAATTTCTACAGCTGTAGTTCGGTTTATCTCCGCAAACACAGATGCGGGAGACTGAACAGATTTCTACCTGTGATGTAAACAAAGATGACTACATCACCAACCAAAAGTTTAGGTGTAAAATTTAGTTTTGGATACGATTTTTTAATGTTTTTAAAAGAAGTCTCTTCTGCTCAGCAAGGCTGCATTTATTTGATCAAAACAACAGTAAAAACTGTAATATTAAGAAATATTTTCCTTTGATGGCAAAGCTGAACTTTGTATGTTTTATCTTTTTTATGCAATTTATTCCTGTGATGCAAAGCTGAATTTTCAGCATCATTTCTCCAGTCTTCAGTGTCACATGATCCTTCAGAAGTCATTCTAAAATTGTGGATGTGGTGCCCAAGAAACATTTCATATTATTATCAATGTTAAAAGCAGTTAATAACTTTCTTTGTTGAATAGGAAGCTAAAAACTGAACTAGAAATATTAATGTATTTAAATTAGTGCTGCCAAAATTACTGTGTTAACGCAGTTGAATAATTTTTCCAGTTTAACAGATTTAAAAATATTCATACTACAGGGCTGTTAAATGCTTGAATCTGATTGGCTGGCGAACATTTTAAGGTGTGCAGTTATTTTCAGGGAAACGCATGCCAAATGTAGTTCATTATTTCCATGTTTTTGCCACAAAATTACATTTTATTACGTATGGAAAGCACATTCTCTATGTCTCCCACTCTCTCTCCCTTAGAGATGCACACACATACAGTTTGCACACACATTAACATGCATGCTAATGTTTTTAGCGCTGCTCTGATGATTAAGCGAGTAGCGAAGCTACTAGTAGAGACGCTGCTGCTGATCACTTTTGAGAGATGCTCGCTCTCTTTCCATCTGTCTGCCTGCCTGTCTGTCTGTCTAAACTTCATTATTAACTGCATTAGTCTGTTATTAACAGCTCAACCGTCATTGCTAGGTCTAAAATGACGTTTTGGAAATAGCAACGGAGGCATTGGAAGAGCTGTGAAAGAAATGAATCCTACTCTCGATAGAGTTTTAAGGACAAAAAACAGACGAATGCCTTGAAATATATCATCTGATTGATGTCTTGAGGTGTGGCAACCGTAGTATAAACAAAATAATTGACTTCGTTCCATTGAATTCTTCGAAAATCATTCAGTTACTTTGGGTGTACATCGGGTGTACGTTATATTCTAAGAATTCAATGGCCCGTCGTCAATTATTTCTTACTTAACGCAGGGGCGGGGCTAGGGTTGGCCACCTTACTCACAACTGCTGATTCTGTCTCTTTTTTTCTTGACAAGAATTGCTTTTTATTTAGTTGCAGAATGTATTTATGACCTCGCCAAAAGGGAGATGTTTCCACTTTCCACATTCCACTTCGCCTTAGCGACAGTCACTACTCAAACGAGTGCGGAAAAGGAACAATTGACAAGAGGGCTTCAATAGAACAACAGTTAACTGTGGTCAGATGAGGTGTTGTCAGGCCACATCAGTAAAAATGAATTTACATGCCCTGTCAGCCGTTATACTGTGTTCGTAGTATGTGCACTTTAATGGCATGCACTGTAGCCTGTATCATTTCGAGTTATAGCACGAATGAAATGACGAGCATGCATGTCAGATCCACTTCACGTTCAGCAGCGGCAGCTCTTAAAGTGATAGCATCCAAATAACCTAATAACCCAGCTGCTGTGATGTCTGTTAATCAAAGAACAAAAGAAAAAAAAGAGGAAATCAATAACTTTTGTAGCTTTAAGGAATCATCTATATGTAATTTAGTGTTTAGTGTATGATTAGTGAACTTCAGTTTCAATGTATTTCCTACTTGCTGGGGCACAGGTACAGTAAATAATGGGTTTATGTGAAGATTGTTTTAAGTTCACTTAAATTACAAGTTGTTATTTTTTAAAGTCTAATAAATGTTAAAATTGATAGCTCTCACTTATACTGTAATGTTGAATGGCTATAGTCAATGATTAAATATTAGGAAAAAAAATATTTCCTAGAGACAGTATTGGTATCGGTGATACTTTTCTCTTATTAACAAATATTAAGAAATATATACTGTCTATTTGTTGTTTCTACATTAATTTGAAGATTGTGAAATTATTGCAGTATAAAAGTACATTTAAAAACAATGTTAGGTGGAATTAATCATGATTAATCTTGATTAATTTCATAAAAATATATTTTTTTTATCGATTGACAGCACTAATTTAAATATTAATGTGACAATGCAAAAGTTATTACTGACACTTTTGATCAATTTAATGCAAAGTATTTACTATATTACTGACCCCAAAATGTTTAAATGGTTTTCAAACTTTTGATTCCCACATACTGTATGATAATAAATGTATAAATGTAATATTATAAATACAACACGTTACTAAATGACATCACTGACTTTTAAATTTTTTTTATTTTATTTATTTTTTATTTTTTGTCATTTACTCACCCACGTTGTTTCAAACCTATGGTACGTTTCCCAAAAGCATCATTAGCTAACTATTGTCATTAGCTCCATTGAACTCTATTGGTAATGATGTTTCTTTTGGGAAATGCACCCATGTATGATATCTTCGTTTATGTTCTGCAGAAAAAAAAATGGGTGAGAGAATGATGACAAAATTGTCATTTTGATTTAACTTTTGAATAAAAAAAACAAACAAAAAATTTGCCAAAAATGTAAATGAAAATTAAAAATAAAATTGCATCACATCTGTGTGCCTCACATCAAACATACTTGGCACTTAGATGAAGTATCTATGTAGTGTTTAAAGGCAAGTTTAGGCAGTATGTATGTGGCTTATCACACCATGCAGAAACCCCCTGTAGGGTTGAGGCTGTGTAGGTGTCCCGTTTGCTATACTAACGCTTTAGATTACAACCCGCAAAGAACTACGTAAGTAAACTGAATTTACAGTGTATGTTCCTGTAATTATGGTGTACCTATAAAGAACGTACATGTAGGTATAAGGGAACAATATGTTATATTTGGGTAATAAGGGAATAACAAACCAGATATTCAACCTGCAAAGAACTACATAAGTATACTGAATTTACGGTGTACATTTCTGTAATTATAGTGTACCTATAAAAGAACGTACATGTAGGTATAAGGGAACAATATGTTACGTTTTGGTAATTCGGGGGCAACAACCAGATATACAACCTGCAAAGAACTGCGCAAGTAAACTAAAGTTACAGTGAATGTTTCGTATTTATATTGTACCTACGTGTAAGTATAAGGGAACAATAGGTTACGTTTGGGTAATAACGGGGTAGCAAACAGATATTCTACAAATAATTTATAATGGATTAATTTTTAAAACTTAACAGGTACCTGTTCTATTAAATCGTACGTTTGTTGTATCTATACGTAAGCTTTTTACAATTACTGGGAAATTATACTCTTGTTCCATGTAATTACAGGGTAAGTGTGACATCTGCGGGCTGTAAATTAAAGTGGCGATTGTTCCCCTCTTGTTCAATGAAGTTACAGGGTACAATACATATAACAACACGACGTAAAATGTGGTTCTACAAAATGTACATTTATTTACATTTTTACAGACACTAAATGTACAATACTGACATATTTACATCATCTAAACATTTAACGTTTACTTAATATGAAATTATAACATTTCATTCTGTTCTGTGTGATTTCTGTTGCCAGCTCGTTTCCAAGAATAATAGATCTACATAATGTTATCATGACTACACGTTAAACCCTTAAAATAAATAATATTTCTGCAATCGTTTAATCATTCATGTAATATTAACTTCGTTTGCCGTGGTGGAACACAAAGGCGTTTTCTCTAACATGCTGTGACTAACAATAGAACCATAAAATACACCGAACACGCATCATCATTACAAATTAAACAATTTTATTTGTGTGCTGTAACCCAGATCTTCAGAATCCATACGATTTGCGAGGACCAGAACCAAATTCAAGGCTTTGTCCGGCGATCTTCATCTCCATCTCTAGCAGCAACAGCCATAAACCCGTGCTAAAGTGCATTTTGCGACAGGAAAATCGGACGTTCATTGGCTCTCGCCTGCATTCGTCACAGATTACGACATGCCGTGTTTCTGGTGAGATGTGTTGGAATGACGCGCGGGCGCCTTCGAGGAGTGGATCAAGACAATAATCTGGATAATATTTTCAGCGATTAACAATTTAAATTCTGCTCTCATCTACTGCACCTCAGACCTACTGTATTCTGCCAGAGAGGACTGCGGCTGCAAACGCATCGTTATTTGGATTACTTTTTTGTATGGCTGTTGACATTTTTGCAATAAATAAATGATTGTGATTGCACTTTCCTGTTTTTTATATTTTTATTACTGTTCAGTCATAGTTAATGTTAGGTTTAGAGGTAGAAGTGGGATTAGCGACTATAAAAAAATATTTTTAGATATATTTTCAGATTGTGTGTTTATGTATTGAAACTACCCTGTAACTTCGTTGAACAAGAGGGGAACAATCGCCACTTTAATTTACAACCCGCAGATGTCACAATTACCCTGTAACTTCGTTGAACAAGAGGGGAACAGTCGCCACTTTAATTTACAACCCGCAGATGTCACAATTACCCTGTAACTTCGTTGAACAAGAGGGGAACAGTCGCCACTTTAATTTACAACCCGCAGATGTCACAATTACCCTGTAACTTCGTTGAACAAGAGGGGAACAGTCGCCACTTTAATTTACAACCCGCAGAGGACACAATTACCCTGTAACTACATGGAACAAGAGTATAATTTCCCAGTAATTGTAAAAAGCTTACGTATAGATGCACCAAACGTACGATTTAATAGAACAGGTACCTGTTAAGTTTTTTAAATTAATCCATTATAAATTATTTGTATATCTGTTTGCTACCCCGTTATTATCCAAACGTAACCTATTGTTCCCTTATACTTACACGTAGGTACAATATAAATACGAAACATACACTGTAACTTTAGTTTACTTGCGCAGTTCTTTGCAGGTTGTATATCTGGTTGTTGCCCCCGAATTACCAAAACGTAACATAGCCTATTGTTCTCTTATACCTACACATACTAATAGGTACAATATAATTATAGAAACGTACACCGTAAATTCAGTATACTTATGTAGTTCTTTGCAGGTTGAATATCTGGTTTGTTATCCCCTTATTACCCAAATATAACATATTGTTCCCTTATACCTACATGTACGTTCTTTATAGGTACACTATAATTACAGAAACATACACTGTAAATTCAGTATACTTACGTAGTTCTTTGCGGGTTGTAATCTAAAGCGTTACCAAAGAATTTGTATAGCCTGATTTATTTGACAAGTTTCAATTCAGATATTTTGATTGCCATGTCTTACTTTATGCATTTGGGTTATAAAACAGGCTTCTGAGTAGGTATTTCACTACCATCGATGCTTTATGGCCCAGCACATTTTAGTGTCTAATGCATTCACAGTGGCCTCTAAAGGGGACTGTCCAATCCTGCCATTCAGTCCCCTTAACCACATTGTCCTCATGAATATTTATGCTGCTCTCGCATCAGTTTTGACATGCATTTTTATATTCATTCATTCCCCTAAATCACCTCAAAAAGGAGTATTTCTTATCCTGGAATCCAGAGAGGGTCAGTAAGAACGTTTTTTTTCTTTTGAAATCTTGTTACATAATTTAAAGCAATTCTGAGTGAAGTGCAGCGGGCCTGAATGCTGTCAGAGCACTTTACGAGAAAGAAGGAGATAAACATGACTCGTAGTATCACGACTAGTTCAGAACAGATGACTAAAAGACCTCCGCAAACACAGAGCGGATTAAACCGCATTGGTCGAGCCGGTGGCTGAAAGGGTCGCGACCTGTATCGGTTGTCTGTGTTGTTTATAGTACATAGTTGTGTTAGTACATTGACAAACTCCATGCATGGTAAAAGGTGTTTTTATAAGTACATTTAAGATAAAGTTAAATTTAAACTGATGACTCGAATCTTGTGAGCCATAAAATAGTAACCTCTGTTCCTCTGGCCTTAGATCCATATCCTTGCTTTCAGGACGGTAATAGCTTATCATGAGTGAAGTATTCATGTTTCTGAACTGCCTAAATACACATGCATGGAATATGCTTCTAAGAGAAAGTGGAATTGGAGCTATCTGTCAAGAAATTCAAAGCTTTTGCAAAAAGTAGCTAACAGGATGTGTTCATAAGCCATTTCTCAAAGACAGACTGCCGAGCAGCCTGTTAAAATAATGAGTCTGGAAAGGCCAGTCCATTACAGTAAGAGAGAGAATGTCACAGAGAGAGACTTACTCTATCCCACTAATCAGAGATCATGAATTTTAGACACACGTCCTTCACTTTTTCAGAAAAAAGAATTATGTCCTGTGCTTTCGAGTCCAGTTTTTTTTCTTTTTTACTTCACTTTGTTAATATGAACAAATTTGTTTTTATTGACTGCGTGGAACAGAAAGGAAGTGAATGCAATTACAATTCATCTGCTGATGCATGTCTTATAGAAACAGAAAGTTGGGTCAGGGCATTTTTTATTACCATCTGATGCATGAATTATTAAATCACAGGAAAAAAAGAACTGTTATTTGAAAACAAGGATATAATCATTCCTATTCTCCTTCTTTGTCTTAAAACTCTGTATTTGAATTACTTGTGTGTCCATTGTAAAATTACATATTAAAAGGAAAGTCATGTAGAATCATGGTAAAGGGTCAAAGGTCATCATGTAAGGTGATTTATTTTATTTTATTTCTCTTATAAATAGTATGCAGATGAGCCTCTGTCAGATTTGTTAAAACATCACTAAACAATGTTTGTTTGTTGCTTTTCATACATTACCCTGCATTTCATAAATTTATGTGTTTATGTCACTCTTCATGTAGAGCAGAAAATACTGAACAGTGCTAATGGTTTAGGAGCAACTGCTGATTAGTTTCTCTAGACTTCATTTTTATCTTATTACTTAAGAATTGTAAACTAGAAGCTTCCAAATCACCAGTCTCTATCGTGCTCTTTTCATTTGGAGGTTGAAATAGTGGCAGGAGAGCTGTAGATATTTTATTTTTTATTTTTTACAACGTAATTGCTTGTTCACAAACAGAGCATGTTTCCATCAGTCTTTGTAACTTAATTTCTTCAGCTCACTGTAATCACTGCTGTCTCTTTACAGCCTTCAAAGCGTATTATTATCAGCGTACACATGCATACACGCACATTTACATAGACAGAGATTAAGTAGTGACTTTCAGCTGAACAGCAGGGAAAAAAACAATCTCCTTTGCCAAATTTATTAGCAGTCACTAAAATAATCTGAGTATGTCAGTCCACTAGCTAGTTTGGAGATTAAAAAACCCCAAATCTGCACTTTTAAAAATAATGTTTCCGAAAGGGTTTTTCACAGGGATCCCATACAAGAACCATTTTTGCTTTCCTAAAGTACCTTTCAGCAAGCAGATCTTAAATTTTATTTTTTTCTTATTTTAGAGACTATTTAAAGGGGTCATCGCGTGCAAAACTCACTTTTGCATATTGTTTGAACATAAATGTGTGTTGGCAGTGTATGTACACAAAAAAATTGGGGTGGCCATTATGATAAAAATCCACCCAGTGAAATTTTTTTAATCATTATAAGTAATATCCCCCTTTTCAAATCAAGCCATTCTCAGCTTCTTGGCTGTGTGATGTCACACAGACCAAGGCTGCTCTCATGATAGTTGATGGACACATCCGTCTTACCTTGGACCTGCCCTGAGTGAGCTGTGAACAGTCCGACCGCCATTGATTCGATGCCGGAGCTGGGACGTAGAACAAGAATGGCTCCTAAGCGATTGAGGTGTTTTATTGTTGGATGTAATAATGAACATTGCAGTCGACATTTATTCTTGATATCTGAGCCACTGAATACACAGAGGATTACCGTTACTTTCGTTTTTGAAGGGAATGCACCCTCTGATCTACCTAAATGCACCTATGTTCGTGCAAATCATTCGTGATCCACCTTCACCTACAGAAGAAGTGAGCATAAGGGTTGCCTTTCCCAATAATGTGCTAGTTAGCAAGTTGAAGCTGAAGTGAACAGGATGGCTCGTCACCCCACAGAAGAGAAGGGTGGGGTGAGCAGAGCTCATTAGTATTTAAAGTGACATGCAACCAAATGGGTTGCTGTGTAAAGAGCTGATTTTGTAAAAAGGTAAAAAGGATGTTTTACACTACCTTTGAGAAATTTTAACCAAAGTATGAAATTTTAACCAAAGTACTTTTCATTATGAGTTTGAGTCATATCAGCATGTGGAAAATGGGCATCCGATGACTCCTTCAAAGAGATAGTTTACCCAAAAATGAAAATTACCCTATGAATTACTCACCCTCAAGCCATCCTAAGTGTATATGACTTTCTTCTTTCAGACGAATACAGTCAGAGTTATATTAAAAAAGATGTTCTGGCTCTTCCGAACTTTATAATGGTAGTGAATGGGTGTTGAGATTTTGAAGCAAAAAAAAGTGCACCCATTCATCATAAAAAGTACTCCACACAGCTCCAGAGGGTTGATAAAGGTCTTCTGATGTGAATCAATGTGTTTATATAAGAAAAATATCCATATTTAACATTTTATAAAACGTAATCTGTAGCTTCCGCTAACTGTCGTACGCAAGAGAGTGGCATTCCAGCAGATGACTTAGGACGTAGGCATAGTGTGAGCTCTGGTGAGACTATGCTAGTCTCGTGAGAACCAAGTTTTGTTTACAGCAAAGGAAAACCAGTCTCCTCTTATATCACAAGACGACAAGACGAGCATTTGAGGTTAAAAAGTGTATACGTTTTTATTTTTTTTAGAAAATGACAGATAGTTTCGCTAGATAAGACCCTTTTTCCTCAGCTGGGACCGTTTAGAGCCCTTTGCAGCTGCATTTAAACTAAATTTTGGAAGTTCAAACTCACGGGCACCATAGAAGTCCACTATGTGGAGATAAATCCTGAAATGTTTTCCTCAAAAAGACATAATTTCTTTACGATTGAACAAAGAAAGGCATGAACATCTTGGATGACAACTGGGTGAGTACATTATCTGTAGATTTTTGTTCTGGAAGTGAACTTCTCCAGTTGCTTATTAGCATGCCTATTATTAACATATTGGCTGTTTATTAGTACTCATAAAGCACATATTCTGCATGATCATATTCTACATCCCTAATCCGACCCAATACCTAAACTTAACAACTACCTTACTAACTATTAATAAGCAGCAAATTAGGAGTTTATTGAGGCAAATGTCGTAGTTAATGGTTTGTTAATAGCGAGAATAAAGTGTGACCGGAGATTTTTCTTACACAAATGCATTGATTCACTTCAGAAGGCCTTTATTAACTTCCCGGAGCTGTGTGGAGTACTTTTTATGATGGATGGATGCACTTTATTTTGCTTCAAAATCTCAACACCCATTCACTGCCATTATAAAGTTTGGAAAAGCCAGGACATTTTTTAATATGACTCCGATTGTATTCATGTGCAAATGAGAAACTCATATGCACCTAGGATGACTTGAGGGTGAGTAAATCATGAGGTGTTTTTCAATTTTGGGTGAACTATCCCTTTGAATCATCTAAAGAACATTTTTCTACTAACGAACTTTGTATACATCGAATGTTTTCATGGTATTAAGGGTTCTCCATGGAACCATCTATGCTTATAAGGAACCTTTATTTTTAAGATTGTAGAGGCCATCCCTGCTTAAACCAGCCCATTTTTTTTAAGTTGGTTTAAAATGATTTAGACTGTCTCTCAGCCTGGATAAACAGACTATTTTAACAATGTCCTTACTATCTTTCTGGGCCTTGAACGTGGTAGTTGTGTTGCTGTCTATGCAGGGTCAGAAAATTCTCAGATTTCATCAAAAATATCTTAATTTGTGTTCCGTAGATAAACGAAGGTCTTACAGGTTTGGAATGACATGAGGGTGAGTAATTAATGACAGAATTTTCATTCTTGGGTGAACTATCTCTTTAATGGAAACATAGAAACACATAATTCTGAGTCTAAGGACTCGGATAGTGCCAACAACTTTAGCTCCAACCCAAATTAAACACACCTGAACCAGAGTTTAGCTCCAACCAACTTGAATACACTTGCCTGGTAGTTTATAATTGTAGTCTCATTTTAAAGGCTGCGTCCTCTTGAGATCACGTCTACCATATATGTCATCTAGGATGTCTCATTTTAGAAAATATACCATATCAGGAGTATGATTGGATGTCCTTGGTCTAGAAAACCTGGCCAAGTTGGTTTTCAGCTGGTTTAGTTTGTTGGCCAGCACTTGACAAAAGGGGCAAAACCCTCCAAACCAGTTTAGACTGTTTTGTTTTTTTTTTTACATCAGAGAGATTGTTGGCGAAAACGTTGTTTGATAACTTTTGGAGTTATATATATATGTTATGTTAATGAAAATGACATGATGTTTCTTTTCAGCATTTCGTGTTGTATTAGCAGAACTCTGCATTAAGTCAGTGTGATATGCAGTTTCTCTCTGCCATAGACAGCTGGCTCTTAGGGATTAGTGTCAAAATGCCAGGCCGCTATGTAATAGAATTCTCTCAAAACAGCCAACAGAGGCAGGCTTCGAGACAATGGCAATAACAATGACAGTAAAAGAGACACAAAACCTCAGACGTTTACAGAAAGGCATTACCATTTCAGCTCCAACTTGCAAGAAAAACTCTTGATCCAAGAACTCAGCCTCCAAGACAAGTCAACACTCTGGGAGGTCACGACTGCCAGGAGGAGAGGTGCAGCCTTGGGATGCT
Source organism: Labeo rohita (assembly GCF_022985175.1). Lineage (NCBI taxonomy): Eukaryota > Metazoa > Chordata > Actinopteri > Cypriniformes > Cyprinidae > Labeo > Labeo rohita. The sequence continues at coordinate 37,245,237 of NC_066873.1, forward strand.
TTATGTAGATCAGATGGGACGGAGCCATTTGTGGTGCAAGTCTAGATTGCAGGGTTGAGGGTGGAATAGGGTTTAATGCTGCACCAACTGGTGTTTGTGGAAGCGACTAGTTTGGGTTCCAACATTCCAACATTGGGTTTCTACATTCGTTTGCCAAGCACGGTTACTCCCCAAAGCCAAACCATCCAAGCAGACCTTCTCAAAAAACACTTAGAATAATTCTGTAGTGATTCATATCAGTTCTTATGATGTTTGGGAAAGGATAAGCTTATGATCAAAGAAGCTTTTTGCTGGTAGACTGGGTTTCAACTGTGTGGTTTTGAGAAACATGGACACTCAGAGTCTTGCTTAGATTCATGAAATATAATTTCTGTGCACAATAAAAATAAAGCAGTGAGCTACTTGTGAATTTACACTTTAGTGGTGACATTGATTCTATGATGTTTTCTGGTCAGCGTTATTTTAGTGTACTATTGTTCTATTTTGAGTTGTATTTATTTTCAGTTTTCAATTTTAATTTTTATTTAAGCTTTATTTGTTTATTTATTTATTTATTTATTAATTAATATTTAGATTTTTTCTTTTTTTCTATTTAACTCATTTTTTAATTTTTAGTCATTTTTGTTAATAAAATGTAAACTTTTATCAGTTAGGGTGTTATTTTTAATTTTTTCATTTAATTTTAAATTAATTAATTTTCATTTTTCAAGTTTTTAAAGTTCATAATGTTTTCATCTAATACTTTATGTTCAATATCAAAAAATATTTTAACTATCTTTCTAATTTGACTTAGTTATTGGGGGTTAAATATTTTTTACATTTATTTATATATATATATATATATATATATATATATATATATGTATATTTTGATTTTCTTTGTATTCATTTAACTTCTTTCTTTCTTTCTTTTCTTTCTTTCTTTTTCTTTTTTTAATTCTTTTTTTCTGATTTTAGTTCTTCAATTTAAACTTATTTCAGTTAGTTGCCATGCAGGGTATTAGTTTTATTTTGTAAGTTTTTTCATCTAATACTTTATTTTTTAAAACTTTTTAAAACGATTATTATTTATTTTATATATTTTGATTTTTTAAATTTATTTTTAACTTATTTTTTTATTTATTTATTTGTAATTTGTGATTTTAGTTTCAGTTAGTTGCCAGGGTAACTTAAGTTTAAGTTTTCATCTAATATTTAATATATCTAATAGTTTGTTATATAACATCATTTTATTAATGCTAAATAACAAAAACATATATATATATATTTTTGTATTATTATTTTTGTAATTTGTATTAGCTTTTGGGGGGTTAAAATATTTTTTTATTTTATTTTATTTTTTAATATTTTGATTTATTTTTTGTTTTTTAACTTTTTTTGTGCAATATTTGTTTTTTAGTTCTTCAGTTTAAACTTATTTCATTTAGTTGCCAGGGTAACATTTCTACTTTGTAATTTCTAATAGGTTTTTAATCTAATATTTTATTTGTTATATACCATTATTTTCTTAATATTAAGTAACAAACAACAACAACAACAACAACAACAAAATGGTTTAATTGTTTTGATGGTTTGTTCACTCTAAAATTTTTCTTTTTCCCACTCTACTACACTGAATACTTTTTAATGAATGAACTATTATTAAAGAATTTTTAAATGCAAATTGATATTCTGAGGTGCAACGGCACCTCAGAACAAGTAAAATATAATTAGGTACAAGATATTTCTGTCTTTCAATGCAGAACCATTTTAGAAGCATGTGATAAACGCTTTTGTAATTCAGAGCTTTAAAATGAACATCCTTGGATCATACAGTTATTTCTGAAACGTGATAGAATTTTTATGTAGCCGTTAATAATTCAGTGAAACACATCATTTTGCTCTTTTAAATGTCAAAATGAAACAGCATCTTTAATGGGTCTGTTACACTTGTTTCATCCCTTTTAAAGCACTGAAAAAGGTTTAAATCCAGGTTTGTCAATTACTCTGACCAAAAAACTTAAGCAGTCCACGAATATTCAACAGAAAGACTAATGATTGTAATTAAGAACAACCGTCTGGCACTCATTCACTATCTGATAAAATGCATTTAGTCTTTTTTGCCTTGTTCTTTGTGTATCATAATGCACAACGTTTGATGTGCCTTGTGCCGGAAACAGCCCTTGCATCAATCCCATTCCAATTAACATAGAGCCAGAGAATAGATTGGACATTTTAGGTGTATGTCCAAAGGGAAAGTCTGTACTGTCAACCTTTTAAGCACAGTTCACTTCCTTTCCACCTTTTCCCCCCGGGAGGTCTGTAAGAAAGAGGTGACAAAAGGCGAAGGTGGTGTCTTGGTGTCCAACATCCAATTATCGCTCTGTACTCTTGTTCAGCAGTTGTGATTTGCGTGTCACCGGTGGGTTCTCCCGCAGTAATGAACTTGGTTTCGCTTTTCCGTACTTATGGGATATCCTGACCTTTGTCATGTTAACCGAAGTCAAATCTTTTTTTCCCCACATTGCTTCGCAGGTCTAGCCAAGCCCATGGGTCTGGTGGAGGGTCCTGGAGGTCTAGGACAGGGCGGCGCAGCTGCCACGCTGGGGGAGGACAGCCGAGAGAGTGAAGGGAGGTACGAGGAGTACGGCTACAACGCCCAACTGAGCGACCGCATCTCCTTGGACAGGAACATTCCGGACTACAGGCCCAAAAAGTGAGTATGCTGCAGTGACTTTAAACACAGAACATGCCCTTGGAGGTTGAGACAAGAATAGACTTCGAGCCGCAATGTGCAAAGGCATTAGTCGGTCACACACTCCTATTTAAAAAAAAACTGCATTTTTTTTTGTTTTTTGTTGTATGGTTTTGGAATTTTTATTGATTTTTGTGTTATTTAATGTTTATATAGTCTTTATTTTAGTTTAGTTTTGAGTTACACATAAAGTTAAACTAAATGTCAGTGTTTTAATTTCTGCCTGATGCATGTGGGTTTTGCCATTGTTATATATATATATATATATATATATATATAGTTTTTATAATTTTTTTTGTTAAAGTTGTGGGATTTGCTGGTATTTATATTATATTATATTATATCATATTATATTATATTATGTTATATTATATTATATATTCTTTTTTTTTCTCTTTTAATTTTTTTCCTTTTGTTAAAGTTGTGGGTTTTGCCAGTGATATTATATTATATTATATTATATTATATTATATTATATTATATTATATTATATTATATTATATTATATTTTTCTTTTTTCTTTTTTTTTGTTAAAGTTGTGGGTTTTTGTCAGTGTTATTATATTAATAATCTTAATATATTATATTATATTATATATTATTTTTTTCTGTTTTAATTTTTTTCTGTTTGTTAAAGTTGTGGGTTTTGCCAGTGATATTATATTATATTATATTATATTATATTATATTATATTATATTATATTATATTATATTATATTATATTATATTATATTATATTGTATTTTTCTTTTTTTTTGTTAAAGTTGTGGGTTTTTGTCAGTGTTATTATATTAATAATATTAATAATATTAATATATTATATTATATATTATTTTTTTCTGCTTTATTTTTTATTTTTTTTGTTAATGTTGTGGGTTTTGCCAGTGTTATTTATTATATTATGTTATATTATATTATATTATATTTTTCTGTTTTCATTTTTTGGTAAAGCAGTCGGTTTTGCCAGTATTATATTATATTATATTAGTTTATATTTTTCGGTTTTAATTTTTTTTAGTAAAGTTGTGGGTTTTGGCAGTGTTTTATTTTGTTTTTTCTGTTCTCATTATTTATTTATTTTTTTATTTTTTTTATTATTTCTATTAGTTTTTTTTATGTACATATTATTTTTTATCATTTGTATTACAGTTTCAGTTACACTTTCAGTTATATGAAATGTTAATATTTTATTTATTAAAAGTAAGTATGAAAATATTATGGAGTTAGATTAGATTACATATTTATTTATTTATATTTTTGTTTTGTTTTGTTCATATGATAAGTAATAATGACCCCATTAAGATTATTTTTCAGAATATTATCTTTCAGAATATTTTAATTCATCCTTAAACATTTTGGGGGGAAAAGTGTGAATAAATCATGGCAGAATGTTCATTCTGGGGTAAACAATCGCTTTAATTATTTACAGAGATGTTCACAAGATATTTGAGAACATTCACTTTGTGATATTTTCTGGAGGAAAAAGAAAATTTGGGGTGGAATGCAACAAAATACGACTTTATTTGCTGCTTTGACTTATCCTGACATAAATGCCATAGCCCTTTAAAACCAACTACACTGCAGGGTTGATTTTCAGACAGTGTTATACAAAGGAAAGGGGTTTATAAATAGCCCACTGGCTGAATCACTTCCCACATTTTAGCATTACAACGCCCTTCGGGGAAGAATCACATTAATAGAGTCAATAGCTAGCAGTGAAAAAGCATTGTGTTTGACAAAGGAAATATTACTGTGTGGAATAGTATCCCTGCCCACTAGGATAGTGTTAATGGTAGGAATGTTAATAATGCAGCAACAGTCCAGGGGTATTTTATATGGGGAAAAACGACCTTAGAAACAGCACTGGAATATTAATGGTCATTCATAAGAAGTTATATATTTAGAACATGACCCAAAGCACAGATCCAGTGATTGAGACGAGGTAACCGACGTATCCAGTTTTTCTGTTGATACATTTGAAAATATTCTAAATATTTTTTCACACTGATGGGTCTGTCTAATTTTAGGCCATTGTAGATGATGGAGGCTGTCTTGCAATTGCTATTCTGAAGCCCCTTGAAGTTGCTGTGATTCAAGCTGTGTATAAATCACGATTCATTGTGTGCTTTCGTCTTGGCAATAATGCTTCCTGCTTGCATCCCTGATAAACAAAATCATTCACGCTCCTGTACACAAACATGTGTTACCTAAGATATCTCCTTGTGACTTGCACAATCCAAAGCATCACAAATCTGACCCTCGCGCTGCTTGAGGAGAAGGTCCTGTTATATGCCTCGTTCTTGGTATAAGAATGGAAACATAATTGTAATGATTTCTTTAACACGGTAGAACAGCGTAGAAGCGTGGTAAATAATTCATAGGCTCCTTGTTTGGTAAGAAACATGAAAAATTAAAAAGAACATGTCTGCTTGCAGTCCTCACTGTCATAATCTTTCATTTAACAGTGTGAAATGTGTTTGTATCATTCTCCTGTGCAGTGCAAAATATATATATACAGTATATGCACCACCAATAAAAAGTTGGTAGGATTTTTAAATTATTTTAAAAATAAATCTCCTATGCTTATTAATGCTGCATTTTTTTTTATCAAAAATACAGTAAAATTGTAATGTGAAATATTATTAATTTTAAATAACTTTTTTCTGTTTTTTTTTTTTTTTAATTTTCAGCAACATTACTTCAGTCTTCAGTGCCACATAATCCTTTAGAAATCATTCTAATGCTGATTTGCTGCTCAAGAAACTTTATTATTATCAGTGTTGAAACCTGTTGTACTGCTTAATATTTTTGTGTAAACTTCTTAATTCTTTGATGAATAGGACATTTGTAGAATTTTAAATGTATTTACTGTCACTTTTCATTAATTTAATGCTTCCTTGCTGAATAAAAGTATTAAAAAAAAAAAAAAAAGCCAATGCAACAATGCCTAAAATGAAATCACAAATAAAGCATTTATTCTTTTAGATATATTTTTTCTGTTAGTGGACCAAAACAACTGCAATTAGATATTTTGAATTGTTAAAATAAATGATCTGCACCAGATAAAGAACCATTCATTTCACATTGACATGCATGGACATTTATTCTCATTAAATGTGTGACCAGATCCTACTATCTAGGCTGCTTTTCACTAATAGTGTAAATCTGTACTTCACAACATTGTTCAGTTTTTTATCCGACCCGGGAGCAAAAAGAAAATTAGGAAAGTACCATTTACCATTTACCATTTAAAACTTTGGAGACAGTAAGATTTTTTAATACTTTAATTTAGCAAGGATCCATTAAATTGGTCAAAGGTGAGTGTGAAGATTTGTCATGTTAAAGGGGTCGTCGGATGCCCATTTTCCACAAGCTGATATGATTCTTTAGGGTGTTAATTAAAAGTCTATAACATGCTTTGGTTAAAATTTCTCAATTGTATTGTAAATAACTCCTTTTGTACCTTGCCAAAATCAGCTCTGCAAAAATCATTCTGTTCTGGTCAAGGTTGCTTTAAATGTTAATGAGCTCTGCTCACCCTGCCCCTCTCTTCTCTTTGTGGAGTGACGAGCCTGTTTACTTTAGCCGCATTTAGCCACGTTTAGCCACTAAACTTGCTAACTAGCACATTATTAGGAAAGGCGATCGCAAAGATTCATAAAAAACCCTTATACTCACTTCTGCTGTAAGTGAAGCTGGATCACGAATGATTTTTGCAAACATAGACGGATATATGTAGATCGGGAGGCGCATTCCCTTCACAAACAAACGTATGCATCTTCAGCGGCTCAGATGTCGGGAGTAAATGACAACCATTACGTTCATTATTACATCCAGCAACACCTCAGTCGCTCATTCTGAGATATTCTTGTCTAACTTACATCCCTGTTCTAGCATTGAAACAGTGGAGGTCGAACTGTTACAGCTGATTTAAGGAAGGTCTGAGGTAAGACGCTCATGTCAATTAACTATTGTGGGAGCGGCCTCTGTGGGTGTGACGCCACACCGACAGGCATCTGAGAATGGCTCGATTTGAAAAAGGGGATATTATTTTTACGGATTAAATAAAAACCACTGCATGGATTTTTATTATTATAGGGCAGATTTGTACATACACTGCCAACACACATTAATGTTCAAACAACATGTAAAAGGGAACCCTGACAAAAATCATGCATTTTACACTCTGGAATGCAAATATTACTGGGGGACCCCCTCTGAAACACGACTGGGCTAGTTTTGAGTATCAGTTGGGTGGGTTTTGTTGTGAAAACCTGGCAACCCTGACTCGTGGGAAAGCTGCCGTCTCTCTCAACTGTCAAATACCGCTACAACCTGAATGGATGCCTTTAGCATCCTAATTGGATTTACACAGCCATACAACAGATAATATGTTTATACATGATGAAGGCATAGCTAGCAAGCAAACTGTAGGCTGTAGTAACTAACGGTAATGACCATAACTCACAATTGAGCGGGCGAACGACTGATGCTAATGCACTGCAGTTATTAGGTGCATTCAACTTAAAGCAGTGCTGCGCAAGACCAATCAGTATATGACATCAAAATACAGCAAGAGCAATTCAAAAGCATAAGGAGCTGTCTGCTCTCTATAGCTGTCAATGTACTTTGTCCTACAATGCAGAGTTGCAAGATTTTCACAACAAAACCTGTCCAATTGGTACTCAAAACTAGAAATCGAGTTCCGGGAGATAAAATACACATTTTATCAGGGTTCCCCTGGTAAATTCACATTTCAGGGTCTTTCAACCCGATTCAACCCGCAGACATCAAAAACATCCGCGGCAATAGTGTTAAAGTAGCCCAATTCCACGGGAAATCCGCAGACTTGGCAACACTGCTTGGGGAGGTGCCGTGCTGAGTGGCTTCATTGCATCATCAAAACATAATTTCAGACCCGCCCAAAAAATCCTGAATACGAAAGTAGTGAAAAACTATTTAAAGGGGTCATGAATTCCCTTGATCTTTTTTTCACATAAGAGGTCACTGTATTAAAAAAACATCCTGTAAGTTTCAGAACTTTTTGTCGTTAGTTTAAAAACAGCTTATATTAAAGGCAGTCTGCCAAAATGACAGCTTTTGGATGTAATAGATAGATAAGCACCACCTCCACAGAAGAAGATTAACATTGCTGCCTATTTAGCCCCGCCCACCGTTTTGCGCATAGTGTTTACGAGAGAGGCTAACGTGCAGGTATACGCAAAAGCCAAACGATAAAGGTGGCTCTGAAAACAACAGGATGCTCTGCAGTGCCAATTTGTGGAAAAAGTTCTAGACTGCGTCAGAAAGAACTTGGTCCTTTGTTTACTTTATTTTACCGCAGATTCGTTTACAATTACCCATAGGTAACTGAGGTTACGTCAGTAGCTGGAGCACCACAATTTGACGTGGAATTTTCAAAAAGATTGAAGCTAAAAGACGATGCTGTGCCGCCCTATATTGAATCTGACAGTAATGTCGCAACAAAAGTGAGTAACTGTGTTCATCACGTGGTCACTATTGCTTTGTCTCTTATAACAGATCGTTTGATATGTACTGGGTTATTTATGTGTTTTAAGCCTAAATCACAGCGCGGTCCATCTATGAGGAATGAATGTATGCTGTTCAATCATAGCAGTGGGTGTTGTTTACCTTTGAGTCTACAATCTGCCATGCCTATTCAAACTAAGCGTTCTGCTAAGGGGGGTTAAAAACAGGACAGAAAATAGCCTTTTACTTCTAAAGTATGATGTTTTTTGATGTAAAAATCTTGATAACATCATAAGTGGATCGCAGAGAACAGTACAAAAAAACAAAAAAAAACAAATGCAGTTCGTGAGCCCTTTAATGGTCTAACTTCACAGTTCAGTAGTATGTAGTTCACAGTCTTTGTAATGTGTTTTAGCAGTACATTTATAACATAATGTGTTTAGAACAATTCTCTGAATTGGCTTTACACACACTTCAAACATTAAAAATGTTTCAGCAGCTATAGTGTGCAGACATCTTTACATGAGGTTTATGGATGTGTTTGTGTATTTCATTGCTGGGTGGATTTGGTCTTTGTGGCATTTGTGCCCCAGAGCCCAGTGGTCTTTTTATCCTGTTCTGTAGAGGACACAATCAGTTACATTCAGCCAGCAGCACTGAGCCTCAGAGTGGTTTGTGTTTCTGACGCTGATGCCCTGCAAACAGTTGTTGATGTGTTTCTTGGCTAATTGAGGAGTCATTCTCCAAAGGTCTTTGATGTCCAGAAGGGGCAGTTGCACTAATGGCCGTTTCTCTTTAATGTATGTTTAATTGGAGATCTCCCGGTTCTTCAGTCTCTCTGGTCGAAGGTCTAATTGATGTGCTTTCTCAAACAAAGGCCACATATTTTTATGCAGCCACAAGAAAAGTAGTCTCTTAAAAAGGTCAAGCCGACCTTAGCTCAAAGTACTTGACGCAAATTAATTTACCACCAACCGAAGAAAACAAATCGATTTAACTACATCAAGGAGCCATTTTATTATTGACTCAGGAGAGGATGACGGAGTAAACTGTATGTAAAAAGACTGAACGTTTACAAATGAATGAAATAAATTGTCACATTGTGCGTATGGCATCAGGAATGTGTTTACATCTTGAGACGACTTATAAAAGAGTAGATGGATTGTACTTTTTTTGTGATTTAGAGGTAATGAGATCTAAAGGATGCTGAGAACTATCAACACTCCTTCTTGTACCGATGAGATGTTTTCAGTGAAAACAGTGCAGTGACAAGGTTTTTTTTAGTAAAGGTATATGATTACAATCAGCAAGCTGCTTCCAGACTCGAACCAGAGCGCAGAGGAAGTGTTAGAGGTTAATGTGAAGTCTTACAGAGAGAAATGATTCAGAAAGAGGCAGAGAGAAAAAAAGAGCGAGAAGGAGAGAGATAGGGATACATCTTAATCTAGATGTCTGTTTCTGTCATGCTTTGTTCCAGGTCAAATTATGATAACTGGACAGCCAGCTTTGGCTCTATTTCACACGGATGAGTCCATCTCTCATCCTGTTACAGCCTGTAGCTGCCTGCCCCTGTCCAGCTGTACAAATTCAGACTTGAGCAATGGCCTAGATTGCAGGTAGTAACTAGAGCAATGAAAGTGTAAAATTACTTATGGTCGTGAAGCTAAATGAATAGCCGACACGGCGCAGCCCACATTGTGTGGGAAAAAGCATCTCTGACATTTGAAATGCACATACAGACAAGTCAATTGTAAATGAATATATATTGCATTAATAGCTGTTAGAGGACATAAAACAATTATTTTGTAAGGTAGGGAAAATTACTTAATAGTGTGTTGCGTAATGCACAATTAAAAAAATAGGCTTGTCGTGACATTGCATTGTTGTTTTGGCCTGAACATGGCGGTGGTTTTCACTCCTGTGATTACATGTAGAAGGATTTACTTGGATTTATTTTATGTATTCATGCACATTTTGTGGAAAAATACTGCTGGTGACATCAGTTTTGTATTCATGGTGCTTTGCATGAGCAATTGAGGAAGGAAAAAATAAGGGATTGGAAAAACAGCAACCTGCTGGGAAGCGAAAAAAAAAATGCTTTAATGGCCTGATCAATCAAACTTTCCTTATGCTGCTGTGGCTGCAGAACTACGTGGTATTAGAGGACTGTTATAAATAGCTTTGAATGATATTTGCACAGCTGTCACTGGTGAAACTATCATAATATTTTGTTTTTATGCACTGGATGCTAGCCATAGCTGTATGCTTGCTTTAGCACAGTCTAGCTGATATAAGCAATATTCCATAAATATGTTTGCTTTTATTTTTTGCTTTCATGGCCTGCTGCCCATGATTAACATCCAAGAACTGATCATTTGGACATGATTTGAGTTTTGAGCCTCTGTAAGTTTGGATAAAAATGCCTGTTAAATGACTAACTGTAAGTTAAAGTGGACCTATTATGCAGAATTCACTTTTATTAGGTATTTGAACACTGGTGTGTGTTTAATCAACCAGCCTATAATGGTAAAAATCCACCCACTGCTATTTTAAATCAAAAGCAGTGTCTGAAAACACACATTTTCAGATTTCATCACTAGACATGGGTGGGGCTTACCCCTATTGTGACATCACAGTAGGAATAAGCACCACCCATGACTAGTGATGATCTGCCCTATTCGCATTGACCCCGCCATAATTGAACCACACATAATCCGCCATGTTTATATCGTCGCTATAGCTCCTATTTACATATTGTCTGCACCACAAACATTACAAATATTGTTTTTGGATGTACAAATGAGTTTACATACATACACTTGATTCTTAATACTTGTTACCTGAATGATCCACAGTTGTGTTTTTTTGTTTAGTGATAATTGTTCATGAGTCCCTTGTTTGTCCTAAACAGTTAAACTACCTGCTGTTCTTCAGAGAAATCTTTCAGGTCCCACAAATTCTTTGGTTTTCCAACATTTTTGTGTATTTGAAACCTTTCCAACAATGACTGTATGGTTTTGAGATCCATCTCTTCACACTGAGGACAACTGAGGGACTCATATGCAACTATTACAGAAGGTTCAAACGCTCACTGATGCTTCAGAAGGAAAAACCATGCATTAAGAGCAAAGGGTGAAAACTTTTGAACAGAATGAAGATGTGTACATTTTTCTTATTTTGCCTAAATGTCATATTTTTTCATTTAGTCCTGCCCTTCAGAGGCTACAGAACATAGTTACATGTTTCCCAAAAAACCAAAATAAGTTAAATTTACCCTGATCTTCAAATTCAAAAAGTTTTCACCCCCGGTTCTTACAGCATCATGTTTCCTTACAGAGCATCAGTGAGCATTTGACCTTCTGTAATAGTTGCATATGAGTCCTTCAGTTGTCCTCATTGTGAAAAGATGGATCTCAAAATCAATACAGTCATTGTTGGAAAGGGTTCAAATACACAAAAATGCTGGAAAACCAAAGAATTTGTAGGATGTGAAGGATTTTTCTGAAGAACAGCAGGCAGTTTAACTGTTCAGGACAAACAAGGGACTCATAAATAACTATCACTAAACAAAAAAAACACAACTGTGAATCATCAACACAGTACTACGAATCAAGGGGATGTAAACTTTTGAACTGGGTCATTTTTATAAATTAAACTATTATTTTCTCTTCTGCACTACATGTTAGCATCTTTTTCTGTGAAATATTTTATTCAGGTCAGTACTAAATAAACAATAACATCCATTTTGTATGATCCCTCTTATTTTGTTAAAATTATTAACATTTGAATGATTCTGAAAGGGGGCTGTAAACTTTTGACCTTGGCTGTATTTTGTTAGTTTTATTCTGAAAACGATCACTGTCTGCATATTTCATGAATAATTTCTGACATTCTGGCTGCATGAGATTCTCCAGATTTGTTGTTGATGGACTATCTGAAGCGTGAGCTGTAAAGGCTCAGCTCCCTTCTGGAAAGGTGCAGAAACAGCAGTTGATTTGCATTTAAAGGTGCACACATGAAAACTGCATGTTTTTGCTCACACCCAAAGAAGAGCAAATTTGACATGATATAAAATGATATAAAAGATCTGTGGGGTATTTTGAGCTGAAACTTAACATGCACATTCTGGGGACACCAGAGACTTATATTACATACTGTAAAAAGGAGCATATTAGGTCTCTTTTAAAGGTGAAGTATATCATCACTGCTTATATAAGTGTTATTTTAATTGAGATACTATTATAGTTTTCATTCGTTTGAAGTTTTAGTGTAAATTTGAGCTTTTTGTGATTTTGTATATTTGTTTTGGGGATTTTTGGGGATTTTCTGATGTCTATATAGATTTTCTTGAATTTGATTTCTGTTTTAGTTATTTTAGTACATCACACTAAATGAAAATAAGAAAGGTTTTCTTGGCAACTAGCTGAAATTAGTGAACTGTGTTTTGGTAGTGTTGCGTCATTTCAGGACCGGCTGTTCTCCACCTGCAGTTAAAACACTGAACATCACCGTTACTGACTCACAAAGACTATGTGGCTCTTTCACACGTGTGGGTGTTCAGGTGCAAGTGTGTGTGTTCACACAGGGAAAGCTGTTGCTCCAGATTGGGTGTGGGGATTTTCTCTGAGAGGAGCAGAGCCATTAAATGTTATTGACTGGCAGTGGGGGGTCTCAACGAACATTATCCATGTCTGTAAGGGTAAAAAAGTCTGACTTTCAAAAAAAAAAAAAAAACGTTGAACGGACTTGAGAAATTCTTAGTATGGCAAATTAAAATAGGTTTTTACACTGGCTTGTCTGTATATTTTTATATAATTTAAACATTTTTGAGGGACTCATATTCATGATGAGCAAAACGAATTTATTGTAAATCCATAAATCCATTCTTGCATAAACTGTTTAGCATTTTACACAAGAATGTTTTTTACATCGATTTACACACTGCTGATTAAGGTCCTTAGATGCTACCCAACTATAGAGGACAATTTAAAGCTGCTGTAAGCAAAGTTAGCCTAATAGGCATTTTGCTAACTTCTCTATTTTAGACTATGCCATTGAATTAGACCGCCTCCCATCACTTCAGCCGCATACCTCATCTCTAAATCTCCGTCCCTCAAAGACAATGCAGCAAACCCCAATGCGTAATATGACTGACAGGCACAGGCGCGATTCCAGGTTTTCTGAGCGCTATAACCCTCCACGGTCAGATCCTTTTTGCTGTTTACAGAGCCTTGGGCTAAAACAGAGACTTGTGTGATTTCTCAGGACAGTATTTCAGTGATATCTGTCAGATAGAGATTTTTTGCTTGTTATTCCAGAAAAAGGCTTTACCATATTCAGGATTCAGCACAAACAACTAGTATTTGTGTTAGCGTGATAGTATGATTGTGCTAGACTAGGCACAATTACCTGCTCTCCTTAAATTGTCATGGAAAATAATTTATGGGGGCTATAATGACGGAAATGCCCATGCAAAAATTGCCACACTCATTGTTTTAGTGGACCATTAGTCATCTGTGATCTGTAATTGTTGTTTTGCAGTATGAATGAAAACAAATCCTTATTATTGGGTAAGACTGAATGCTATCAGTGTACTGAATGCCTTACATACACAGATATTTCTGCTTATATATATATATATATATATATATATATGAAGATGTGTCAAAAAATTTTATGTAAGATTTTTTGTATTTTTATTTGCCATAACATGTAGATGTACATGTAGATTGTTAACTGTGTCTGTTTTATTCAAGAATATATAGGTAACTAGTAAAGTAATGCATAAAATTTTCATTCAAAAAGTTATATATATACTTACAAACTGTAACAATTCTATCACAACTGTATATACTATAACAAAATCATCCTCCAGCTCAAATTGAGTTTTTATGCAATATCGATGGACATATATGCTGGTATTGTCTTGGTTGTATATAATTTGATTACTTATTTGTTCAGTATACCTTTTTGTGAGCTAACAACATTGGTGTTCCTCAATAATGTGATTGCCCACAGAATTTTAATCTGCTAAATGCCAAACCTAGTCTCTGTAATCGTATTTTATGAAATATAACCTATTCCTGAGCCCTATAATCCTCAGCCATATTAAAAGAGCTGAGTGTAAGTCCATACGGGCAAGAGGCTCATGCTGTTTTCCCAGAGCTCAGGATGGCTGGAGGGAGGGATTTCACAGTGAGATGTTGATCAAGAACTTATGGTTGCTGTAGTAACCAGTCAGCATTTACTGTGAGCAGTAAAGCCTATATTGGCACGCTTCAATTTCCCCCCCAAAGAATAAGGTAAAGGTGGAAACGAATTTAGGTATTTTAGTGGCTTGTCAGGGTTGTCAATAGCTGGAATGCAGAAAGTGTTATCAACACAGTAAATATGCACATATTTATTAGTGGCAAGAAAAAAAATCTGAAGTTTTGAAATGTCAGGTTGTATTTTCAGTTTTTAGCGTTGATGTACTGTGTACTAATATAAGAACTCCTCCAGGGCTCCTAAATGTAATGAAATGCTTTGTGTTTCAGCATTTCCATCTTAGCCAGAGCATAATCTGCTATATTCCAGCTATAAATAGAGATATGTTTGCAACACATGCTGTTGAGAGTAATCCAGGTTGGTACTTCAACAAAATATGACTTTTCTCAGTAAGGCTACAAACGACACAGAGGAACAATATTGTTGTAATCACTTTCAAAAAATAGTTTTTTTCAAGCTGATAAATGATCAGATCATTGACAGCCAATCAGAATCCATCCAGCTTTAAAGAGCTCTAGCATTTGTTCATCATGTTCTTATAATAAACAGAATATCTCAGTTATCTTAATAGTTATTAATAGTTACAAGTTAGTAAACATATTCAAGTCCTAATAGTCCCCCTAATAGTCGACTAAAGAAGAAGTTTAGTTGTCATTTAGTCGCAGAAAAAAAAAAAGAACGACAGTACGTGATGGACAGATCGTTAACGGCTGGTCTATGTGGTAGTATAGTACATCGGGCAGGACACGCAAACACTCACCTATCATTTATCAACCTCAAATATGGCTTGTCATTTAAAATATGTAAGTAGTAGCAACTTTACATTGCCGTTCAATCTAATTTTAATCTAGTAAAATGTGCACTATTGAAGTGTGCGGAGTGTGGAAGCTGAACATAGCGCACTTAATGCAAGACATTTGCTGGTCACTTGCTCTTAAAATACTCCATAATGTTTGGTCATACAGATAAGAATAATCCATCTTTCAAATCTGTAAAGTCGAATCTGTATTTGTGTGCACTAACAATAACAATGAAACATTGTGCTTTTGTAAAATAATTAAAGCAAACAGGATCAGCTCTCTGCCATTACTCTGTGTATACTTGCCTTACAGACATGAAAAATATATCTATGGAGTGTGAAATGTCTACTTTCAAATTAACCAATTCAAATTGAAAACAAATATTCTCAGATTATGTAATCCATGTGAAACATTCATACAGGTGCATCACTACTGCAGAGATGACGAGTCAAGCACTAGTTTATTAATAGATTAAATAAAATGTTAATGCAGTCTCCTTGCTGTTTTTCCCTGACATATTCATATTTATTAAATCTTCCAGTGTGCTATGGCAAGCTTTTTAGTGTGAGTGTTTATTAGGCTATGTAGGCAATTAAAGGCTCATTATTTTTATTTATATGGTTTGTTATTAAACGTGCAACTAATAGTCAACTAATGCTTAAAATGAATGACTACTAGTTGATCAGAAAAATCTCTATTTGGGGACAGCCCTTCTGCTCACAGTGTGAAGAAAGCAGCCTTTTTGTGGCGTTTTTTTTTTTAAATTATACTGTAAATAAGAAATTAAATCTGAATTTTTTTCATAACAAATTAATTAAGTTAACACGTTAAACTGCCAGCCCTAAAAATAACGCGATCATCAAACATTAAATAACATATAAATCAAAACTTCCCAATGTTACTGAATGAAATGGACTCAGTAATGTGTATAAGATTGTGCACGCTTTGGGGCTGTTGATGGAAGCGATCTACTCGTCTATGTTTTGATTGTTGTAAATCTGATCCCGACACAGCTTTTTATTCAAAATGTTTTTTTTGTTTGTTTTTTTTTTTAATGAAACTTGACCATATAGCCCATAAGTGTTGATAAAAAAGAATGCATTAAGCTAGAATACTAGAAACTTGCTGGCGGTGGCTGATAGCTTATAAAAAAAACAAACATAAAACAAAGCTGGTAGGGAAAGAAATCAAAATTTACATTTTATGCTTTTTAGTATGAATATGTTAGCCTTAAGGTTATCGGTAAGCTAGTGTGGTCCAAAACAATGACAAAATTTGCGTTCAGAAGATATAATATATAAGATAATATATATAATATATAAGATATATATACTTACCGTCTCTAACTTTCGCCAATATGGATCAACGATTTTGATGACATAACCCTGCACTTCAGCTTCTCATCAGATATTCTGTCCAATCAAATGCTCTCTAGAATCTGTGTCCCACCCCGTACACTATAAATAGACACTGAATCTACAGCTGAAATTGGTTACTTGTTCACAGAATGCTGTATCACAAAACATACTATGTTTTATATGGTTAATAGCACATAGTGCCCTATATAGGGGACAGGGAACAATTCAGACAGTGTAAATATGCTTTTCAAAATGCTGAAATGCTTTCATTACAAGCTTAACAGCAGATGGCACTGCATGCTTTAGAAACAGCCGTACTCTGCTTGCTTCCAATTTCTTACACACCTGAACCTAAAGTAATCATTCATAAAGTTCAAAAAGTTTGAAGTGAATTACAAGGGTGTTAAGAGTGTTTACACTAATCTTACGTCATAAAATAATTCAGAGCTGAGGTGCAATTGTATGAACTGCATGACACGCTTAAGCATTCTTCTTTGAGAGCATTTAAGTGTGTGGTTAAAAACTAGATTAGAACGTCATCAGCTGTTGTAAAAACTAAGCTCAGAATCGATTTCAAAGAGAATCGCAATGCAATAGGAAAATCTCGGAATTGATCCATGAATTGTGATGCATCGATTTATCATCACAACCCTAGTTCTGACTATAAAGCTGCAAACTGAATACACTGATGTCTGTGTTTCTCTCCAGGTGTAAGCAGTTGACCTACCCTGATGACCTTCCCCAGATCTCTGTCGTCTTCATCTTTGTGAATGAAGCTCTTTCTGTCATCCTGCGGTCCGTACACAGCGTGGTCAACCACACCCCGGCACACGTGCTTAAAGAAATCATTCTGGTGGATGACAACAGTGACAGCGGTAGGGACGCATCCCTTTGTGTTTCCTTTACTCTTTTTATTTGTTGATAGTTTTGTTTTCTCCGAATACAACAGTTAAATGTTTACCAGTTTCTCCAGACATCAACGCTTTTATAACGAAAGTGAACATAAAATGCTGCGTGAATAAACGCAAAACAGCATCCCCGTGTTTTGGTATGCCGTAACAGTCTTTGTTTTGTCTGAGCAAACAAACATTTTTGTTGCTTGGTTAGAGACTGCGCTTAAAGACTAACAAAATAAAGGAAAAATAAACAGCAAGAGACAAACACTGCAAGAGTAAACCTTTAGGTGTGTACTCTTGCACACTGCTCAAGGTTTATAAATAACCTTTAAAAGGAAAGACAGATTGTTCATTTTTCTTTGAGACATTATTTACTGTACAGTTCCCATTGACGCTGTATGTTTTGCAGTTGTTTTATCTGGTCAAACTGCGCTGAAGTGTTGGACTAACTAAAAGTAGAGACTGGATGTGTCTTAACATTTGTCATTGGTGTGACAGCAGCTCAGCTGTTCTCAAAATAGTGTAGCTTTTTCAGTAATGAACTATTTTTTCAGTGTAAGGTGAAAATATGTTTTCTGTGTCACGTTATTTATCGCATACAGCCTTAAAACTAAGCAAGGTGGAGCAATAATTAACCACTCTCTTCTAAAATCCTCTGCGTCACTGTTGGGTAGTAGTTCATGTGAGTGCAGGTTTGGCTCAGGATTGAGGGCACGTATTGGCTGCACAGGGGGCGCTCATGAGCATCCTTTTGAATCATAAAATGATAAATGGGATATCCTACAGGCTCGTGGACCTTATGGACATGCTTGAACGAAGGCCATGAGACCGCAAGTCTGTGCCGAGTGTGCCATTTGACACAGTGCCACTCTCTGAAGTATTGTGTGGAATGCGTTTTAGCAAATTGGTTCATTTTGGGAGAATTAAAATGATACTTTTTAAAACATTTTCCTGAGTCCTACATTTAAAGAGTCACCCAAAAATGAAAACTGTCATTAATTACTCACCCTCATGTCGTTCCAAAGACCTTCATTCATCTTGGGAACACAAATGAAGATATTTTTGATAAAATCCTAAAGCTTTTTGACCCTACATACACAGCAACACAACTGAAATGTTCAAGGCACAGAAAAGTATTAAGGATAATTTAAATAGACCCAAATGTGCGCTATTCAAGTGTCTGTGTGAAGTGTGGAAGCTGAATGGTAGCCCACTCACTGCAAAATACTCTGTCATTTTTGGTCATACAGATAAAAGTAATACGTCTTTCAAATCTCAAAAATAGCTCAGAATAACAACAAAACGTGCTTTTGTAAAATAATTAAAGCAAACAATATGCGCTTTCTGCCATCTCGGTCTCTGTGATTTTGAGCGCATCACTTCGAAACTCTGTGCATACTTGCCTTACAGACATGTAAAATATTGTATATATAGAGAGAGATTGAAATGTCTACTTTTAATGAACCAGTTCAAATAGAATACAAATATTCTCAGATTATGTAATCCGTATGAAACATGTATAGATGCGCATCACTACTGCAGAGATAACAAGTCAGTGTCGCCGACTTCATCTCTTAAGCCGAAAACAAAGAAGCACTAGTTTATCAATAAATTATTAAAACATTAATGCAGTCTACTTGCTGTTTTTCCCTGACAAATGCATAATTATTTTATCTGCCTTTGCACTGTGGCAAGCTTTTTTTGAGCGCTTATAAGGCTATGTAGGCAATTAAAGGCTCATTATTATGATTTATATGGTTTATTAATAAACGTGCGCGATAACCTGGGCAATAAAACGATAATTATGATGACATCATTTTCTTCAATAAGACGATAACAAGAGCTTGATAAATGTTTGATATAATGTTTATGCATCAAAATTGCAACAAACAGCGTTACTTATTTGAAGCGTGCCACACTGACCATTTGTCCACTCGGCTCAGAGTTCAAACGGCAGTGCAAAGCAGAGCAGATGCGTTCACTCGCTGATAAGTATTGGTCACCTAACCACTAAACAGCGCTGTGAAATCCAGTGTGAAGCGCTTGGAATTGGAGGTTTTAACTGTAGTTATCACGATGCAAATTTATGCTACTAGGGAAGTACAATAGTTACTTCTAATAAATTCAAACAGAATAATTAAATTTCACCATATGAAAATTAGGTTGTTACAATTTTTACAGATGTTACTGTTCTGGATGTTGAACATAAATTTACATCTGCATCCTAAATCAAACTACTGTCAAATGTGCATTTCTAAGAGACAAAAAATTTAATATTATTAACCCTTAAATGCATACCTCGGGTCTTTAGTGACCCGGACGTCATTTACTACCCTCTCCATCCTGGATTTTTTTAAGTTTGACATCAGCTTTCTTAGTATTCCTCAATCTATTCATGATAAACAATAAAACAAGGGAAAACAAACAAACAAAAAAAAAAAAATATATATATATATATAAAAGAATGTCTGTTTTCTGATCATTTTTTTGTAAAAAGTGCATAGGGTCACTAATAGTGTAAGTATATTTTTTGTGCGCAAACATATAAATATCTGATGACTAAATACATGCATTATTCTTCTGAAATTGTTCTTAAATTTAGAGATCCATCCGTGCTGGATATATAGGTCCAGATCACTAAAGACCCGAATATGTAATAATGATTGGGGAAACAGTCATGCATTTAAGGGTTAATATTGCAGCCTGCACTGCAAACTGTTTCATGATTTGAAACAATATCACTCTTAAAAACATGCAGAAACTAAGTTCATTTTTCTGTTCAAATATTTATTTTGTTGACGAAAAATGATTGGAAAAGTGTAAAGAATTAAAAAAATGTGAAGTGTTTGGTCATGTTCTGACCATAGAGAGTAGTTTAAAACCACACAAATTTCATTTAAAAGCAAAAATCTGCCTTTAAATCTTGTTTACGAAAAAAGAGATGCCAACGAGGTGGAGCGTTGTGGAGAACGGATGACTCTGGCAGTACCGCTATCTTCCCAATTTGCTGTTATCTCACACAGTCAGCTTCTCTGAGCGTTTCTAATTTCATATGCTAATTTCCTGCTGATGTTTCAGCTTCTTCCAGCTGACATTAAACTGTTAACATGCAAAGGTTGCCTGCTTGACCTTTTCTCAGCGCTGTAGCTTGTCGTCTCCAGTTTAGTGTCCGCGCCCAAAAAACGGCTGGAGGTACAGGCACCCTCACCGCTTGAATAATGAATTGACCTTAGCGAGCGTGTCTCTGTCTCTCTAAGTCTTCTGTCCATTATGAAGACATTTAATAGAGTGCCGTTCTCTTGTTACGCTATTCACTGAAGCCAATAAGGTTTTTGTCCTCCTTTTCTGTCCCTCCATCATCCCTGTCTGTTTGGATTAATCTCAGCTGAATCCTGTTATGCAGGGCAACATTCGTTCTCACCTTGTGAATAATATTAAGGGACATTGCGTCTATTTTTCTCATCTCATCAGACATGGAGTGCTATTGCGCCCTTGAAATTCAATTCATTTAGACGTCGCTTGTAAACAGATAATAATGGGTTTCAATCCAAATGAAAATAAATTTAGGCCCTTTAGATGAAGAGTTTGTTTAATACTTTTCAAGGACGTCTTTTTATTTGAGAATCCAGCTAGTAAATGACATCTAGCCATATCCTCAAAAGCAAACTTCACAATGCTTTAGAAATTTAATTGTATAGTTGGCCAAATTCTGTGGATAAAAATTAGTGTTTGACCCTTGTCTTTTCTTTTAATTCTTTGGAACACAAAATTCAAAAAAACTTTTGAATTTTAATTTTTTTTTGTGGATGATGCAGAAGCCTAATGGCACACACGTACACATGTGCATCCATGAGGAAAATGGCTTTCTTTAATTGCATTAATTGCTATTCCAGTGCCATATGTAGCCTTCGCTAGCTATTGTGTGCGGTTGTATATCAAGCCAGAGTTCTTGATATATGCAGATGAAAAATGATAAAGCCTCTATGTTGATTAAATAAAGCAAAGCAATCCCTCTGCCATTGCTCATCTGTCAGGATCAGCATGCATTTCAAATATTTTCATAATGCTCAATTTTGATCTGCTGTGTTCCAGAACTTATTTCTGCTTTTCCTGTTCACAGTATGATGGATGGATATTTGTTCTTTATTGATTGGTGAATGTTTATAAAGTATTTCTGCCTCATGATTCTTAATTTCAATCTCATTTAGAATGCACCAGAGGGAATCCTATCACTTTCCACTACACATTTGTGTGTGTGTGTGTGTGTTTGTGTATGCTGTTCAACACACTGAATTGCATTTTGTGCCCGCCCTAATATGGCCGTGTTATAATAACTGGAGCAGAGCTGACATTAAAAGCAGTCAGCGTGAATATAATTTATTAACATGTTTATGTACTGTACATTCACATTACATTTATTAATCTAGCAGGCGCTTTTATTGGACTTGGGTCAGTCTCACAGAAATGTCTCTCAAAAAATTGCATTTCACCCCAAAATGAAAAAGTAAAACTAATTCAAGAAACAAAATAAAGTGGTGTAATTTATATAATGTGAGTGCATTTGTATTTTCCTGACAGGTATTCACTCTGGCTCATTCTTATTTCTGTAAAGTGGAAAATAAATTAGATATTTTATTAAAATTGTAAAGTACAATATCAGTATACATCATTGTATTATATTTGCTTATAATAGTAATGAGAATAAGATTTATTTTTACAACACAGTGGAAATTTAGGTGGAAATGTGCAAAAATAATGTTCAAATACACTGTCGTCCAGTAGTGGGCATCAGTATAATTTTTAATATTTTTAATGGAGTCTCTTATACTCATCAAGACTGTATTTGTCAGAAATAAATATAAAAAATATTGTGAAATATTATTGCAATTTCTAATTTTGGTTTCCAATTTTAATATACTTTTAAATATAATTTATTTTTTGTGATGCAGCACTCAATTCAGAAACACTCAAAAAATCCTGAAAAAGTATCACAGATCCCAAAAAATATGAATACGTGTTTCCAACATTGATTATAAATCAGCATATTCTAACGATTTCTGAAGAATCATGTGACACTGAAGACTGGAGTAGTGATACTGAAAATTCAGCTTTGCTTCACAGAAATAAATTGTATTTTAAAGTATATTAAAATTAATTTTTTTTTTTTTTTTTTTTTAAATTGCAAAAATATTTCACAAAATTACTTTTTTTTAATGTATTTTTGATCAAATAGATACAGCCTTGTATCTTGAGCACAAAAAAAACATGAAAAATCCCAAACTTTTGAACAGCAGTTCAAATCTTGTTGTGTTCACACATAGTTCAGTAGTTTAGGATTCTATAACCGACCCGTACTCACAAAAAAATCAGGTTGTGGCAACTACTATGCAGTGTGTACAGAACGAATAGAACAACTAGTTGTTAATGCCATATTTAAATGTGTGTCAGAGTTGTATCTTTTCTGCATGTGTGGTGCAAGAAATCACAGGGTACGTTTTGACTCATTAGTGTTGCCAGATCTTGCTAGAAAAAAATTGACAGCAAATAAGAATAAGCCCATAATAAACTCAAATCCAAATGTGTTATCTTGGAAATAAGCCACATAACAAAATATAGCGGCCTGCATCTGCCTACCTTATTAACTCTATAATCTGGAGCCCAAACAACGAGCCCAAAGACGCTCATTAAGCTTTGCTTATAATAAGTTGATATGGCAACCTTTCCTGAGCGCACTCTGTGAGATAGCCTTCCAAATAAAAACAAAACATGATGACTCTGTTGATGATGGTTTAAATAAAACTGACAAACATAACAAGTCTTTGGTCACTGTAATATTACTTTCGTAAAAATAGTGGAAATCAAACACATTTGGTACACACATAAAATGATAATCTAGGGGATTCACTATGGTATTTAAATGTGGTTGTCACTCCTGAAACTTTACAGTGTGTATTAGAGGCTGACATTTTTTCGGGAATCCCGTGGGTCACGGGATTCCCACGGGAATCCCACGGGATGGGAAACAAAATCACTAATAATCACGGGATTGGGACGGGACAGGAAAAAATGTCAGCGGGAGTGGGCGGGACCGGGAATCGTAACGCTATGAAACCCAACTTTACAGACAAATATACCTTTTATATAAATAAACTATAAACGATATATTGTAATTTTGAACTTAATTCTAGTTGACCTGTCTCTTTATTCTCTCCTTCTGTATGCTTTGGTGTGGCTGGTTAAGCAAGTGAGTTCATGACGGACAAATCGTTAACGACTTGTAATACAGCAGGACATCCAAATGCTCACCTATCATTCATCGACCATATGGCTTTTCATCTGGAAGATGTATGTAGTAGCAAGTTTACATGGCCACTCAATCTAATGTTAACCTAGAAAAATGTGCGCTATTGAAGTGTCAGTGCGAGTGTGGAAGCCGAATAGTAGCGCGGTACTGCATGACAGAGGCGCCGGTGCGGTCACTTAATTGCTCTTAAAATACCGTCATTTTTGGTCATACAGATAAGAGTGATAGGCATCTTTCGAATTTGTAAAGACTCAACGTTTATTTGTGTGCACTCAGAAAAACAAAGAAACGTTGCGCTTTTGTAAACTAATTAAAGCAAAAAGGACGCGCTTTCTACCGCCTGTCTCTGTGAACTTGAGCGCGTCACTTCGAAACTCCGTGTATACTTGCTTTAGAGACAAGAAAAATATATCTATAGAGTGAAATGTCTACTTTCAAATGGACCAATTCAAATAGGAAACGTGTGTCTGCATGAATGATTTACGTGAAATTTAATGTGTGTGCAGTGCACACTGTGCATTTAAGATGGCTTTCAGTTCAATAATAATAAATATAATAATAATAATAAACAAAATTTTGCATTTTTATTCAACTAATGTAAAAAAAAAAGTTACGGGCATACTGTGATCTGTACTGTATTCTTTACTGTAACTGGCAGATTCTAGCCAAAAATAATAATAATAATAATAATAATACGGGAGTGGGAGGGAATGGGAGTCATTCTTCCGAGATTGGGACGGGACGGGATTTTTTCCCAGTTTTTTCGTGGGATTGGGATGGGATGGGATTTTTTTTTGTGGGAGTGGACGGGAGAGATTTGAAAATCCACTCCCGTGTCACCCTCTAGTGTGTATGTGGCCTATGAGTCTTTATGTGCAAACATAAAAACATCTCAGCTTTTATGTCAAATAATTTTAAATCATATTCTTGGGTGATTAAGTCCAGTGCCATGGTTTCCCACTGCACTGAAACACTGAAATGTTAATCGTTCTTCTGTGCTGATGAATGAGAGGGGAGGTAGTTGTGTGCATCAGTGCCTTAAAGAGTGCTCTGTTCCTCCTTATTCCTCTCCCCATAGAAACTAGAGCACTCAGCAACCTGCAGGAAAGAGCCCAAACACTCATCTATCTTCCTTGAGTGTGTGTATGTGTGTGTTTGTCGCTCGAGTGTGTGCGTGTTCTCCTTGCACTCCATTTGTTTACCTCCCAGAGTTCTTATTGAATGAGGACAGATAGCTAACTCTGAGAGACTAAAGGAGTGGGGAGATTCAGGCAGATTTATTTACCATGTCATCTATAGTGCCACTAAAACCTTCTTTTTTCTTTTATGCTATTGAGTTTATCGCACAGAATTCAACACAAGCCTCTTTCTTGAACTTGGAAGCTTTTTCAATGTTTATTTTCAGTCAGAATCATGAGTGAAAGTCGATAAAGATTCCAAATGGGGAGTTTAAAACCAACTATTGTTGGTTCCCCAAATAACCTTTCAGTGAACAGTTCAGAACAGATTTTTTTCCTAGTGTGTAGAACATTTTAAAAATGTAAAGAATGTTTTGTACTGTTAAGAACCTTTGTGCAATGAAAAAGTTTCATAAATGTTGAAGGTTCTTTATAGAACCATGAATGCCAATAAAGAATGTTTATTTATAAGAGTATAAGGGTGTTTCTTTAGATTTTAGGACTAGAAAATAAACTCAAAACACACTTTTCACACTCTCAGTAATATTTTATTTGTTTACATATACATTTGCATATAGCTATATTACAGGATATTTTTTTGTTTTGTTTGGATGACATATCCATCACATTTCAAATGTGTCTTGTTAAAGGGGTCATCGGATGTTAAGTTCACTTTTACATGTTGTTTGAACATTAATGTGTGTTGGTAGTGTATGTACATATCTACCCTATAATGATAAAAATCCATGCAGTGGTTTTTAATTAATCTGTAAAAATAATATCCCCTTTTTCAAATCGAGCCATTCCAAGATGCCTGTTGTTGTGGCGTCACACCGACAGAGGCCGCTCCCATGATAGTTGATTGACATGAGCGTTCAGATCAGCTGTAACAGTCCGCCCTCTTTGTTTCGATGCCGGAGCAGGGATGTAAGTCAGACAAGAATATCTCAGATTGAGCGATTGAGGTGTTGTGTTGCTAGATGTAATAATGAACATAGTGGTCGTCATTTACCCCGACATCTGAGCCACTGAAGATGCAGTAAATTACATTTGTTTGTGAAGGGAATGTGCCTCCCGATCTACATATATCCGCCTATGTTCGCGCAAATCATTCATGATCCAGCTTCACTTACAGCAGAAGTGAGTATAACGGGTTTTTTTGCGATCGCCTTTCCTGATAACGTGCTAGTTAACAAGTTAATGGCTAAACGTGGCTAAACGTGACTAAAGTAAACAGGCTCGTCTCTCCACAGCGAGAAGAGAGGGGCGGGGCGAACAGAGCTCATTTGCATTTAAAGCAGCCTCGACCAGAATAAGATGATTTTTGCAGAGCTGATTTTGGCAAGGTAAAAAGGGTGTTGTTTTACACAACCACTGAGAATTTTTAACCAAAGTATATTATGGACTTTTCATTAAGACCCTAAGAATCATATCAACTTGTGGAAAATGGGCATCCGATGACCCCTTTAAGAGACAAGATTTAATAGCTATATTTAATAGCTGTTTTTACCCAGGTGCTGGGTAGTTTTTCTGCACTCTAAAAAATGCTGGGTTATTTTATTTTTTAATGATTTTTTTTTAACCCGAATGCTGGGTTCAGCTTGTTGGGTCATTTTTTTATATTTTTTACCCAGGTGTTGGGTATTTTTTTCTGTAACTAAGCTGCTGGGTCATTTTTAATCGGTTATTAAAATTGGGGGTTTTTTTTTCTACGCAACCGCTGAGTTGAGCCTGTGTCCGACAAAACAGCCTAGCTGCTGAGTTATAGTCAGAGCATAGGCTTCTTGAGTCTTCTACAGGAGAGAGCGGTTCTCAGCACTGACGATTTGCTGCACTTCTTCAGCGAAATAAAGGTTTGTATACATTTTATTTCATTTATAAAGTCTTTACTGTGCTGTAAATTATATTATTTACGCAACGTACCTTTTTCCTTGCATAACATAAATTGATTTTATTCATTATAATACTGATTTACAAATTTTTTTGTAATTTTATTTAATGTTAAAATATGTTCTCTAATCTCAGTACTGTTTGTTTATGGGCAGGTTATGGAGTCAGTCACGGCATCTTTCAGCTACGAGTGAAATGTGAGACGGTGGTCTGAAGTAAGTAGTTCCCCCGGCAAATAGAAGCCCATCACCGGCTCAGATTTCGGCGACACACCCGCACGAGAATTAGTACTATTCCAGCGAAAAGTGATTACAAAGAGCGGTTGGATACACTTAAACTCCTTTTTTTTCTAAAATGCTTGTTAAATGAGTTTAAATGTATTTAATATTGTAAACTGTGCTGTATTCACCCAAATAAATTCAGTTTGTCTTATATTTTTGTCCATGGGTGTTCTTGCTTAATAATAAATGTCCATCTTTTGATTATTGCTGTTGCCTCTATAATTCTGTGTGTGCTTTTTAATTTCCAGCCCATTTTAAGCCAGCAGTATAATAATTTTTAAACAATAGTTGACTTAAGTAAAACTACCCAGCGTGTTGGGTAAAAACATTTAACCCAACCCCATGTGTTCTGTCCAATATTTACCCAGCGCTGGGTTGCCAAATAACCCAAGTTGAGTTGTTTTTAACCCTGAATTTTTTAGAGTGTAGCATTTTATGTTTCCAAAAAATGTGTAATGAACATAATCACACTTTTTGCTTAATTTAACAAAATTGGAGCTTGATTGCATACACACAAAAAAGATGCAAATCAAAAACATTTAGTTTTTTACCCTTTTTTTTCTGTTTTCTTCAAACACACACATTTTCTTCAAGTACACTTGACATGGATTCCTCCTTGTGTCCTTGGTAACCAAGTACATTAACATAAAAAAAACAAACATAATTAGCATTTGTTGGTTTAGATTTAAAAAAAAGTCAAATCATCTTAGGGTCAGACATAAAAACAAATATAAATTACTTTTTCAGCTTTGGTTCATTATTTAGATTATTAGATGATTTTTAAAATTCAATCATTTATGTTTATGGGGAATTTATAAGATCAAAAACCATTATTAATCAACACAGCATGAGAGAAACACAGTGTAGCATCAAACTACATTGTGTGAAAAAAATCCTATTATTGATGTAGGAGGTTTGGATTTCCTTCCTTCACATGCTCTGTTTTCTTTTGTAGTGGAGCTGAAGTTCAATCTGGATCATTACGTGAATAAGCGATATCCCGGCCTGGTGAAGATCGTGAGGAACAGTAAGAGAGAGGGACTCATACGGGCCAGGATTCACGGCTGGAATGCAGCCACCGCTCCTGTTGTGGGCTTCTTTGACGCCCACGTGGAGTTCAACGCAGGCTGGTAAGTGGGATTCACGATTCAGTCTTTTATTATTTTATGAGGCATTGTCTTGCCACTCAGAATATCACTGGTGTGCTTCACATGACAAAGGCTTGATTTATCAGAGAATATTCATCATGACATCAATGGTAGCTTAGACTTGAGGAAAGCATCCTGATGGATTTTTTATCTGAAGCATCTGTCAAAAAATGGGCTGACAGATTAATGATCTCAGAAATGGATGAATGAGATGTACCTCAAATTAAATGACCTTTTCCACTCTGATGGCAATGGGCTTCCCTGCTGAAAAGTCTTTTCAAGCTGATACATGCCATTTAGTGCTTGTCTGGTTGGGAACCGCCAGCCAAGACGTGTATTTTTTGAAGACAATCCAGGTAAAAGAATATATCCATTGTTTGTTGCCTCTAGAAAATGCAAAACGGCTTCAAACTTGCTGTACCACACTCACAATCCTTAAATGAACTCAAGCATCCTTCATCTGTCACCTTCTTCAACTCAACAGCAACGAGTTCTTATTAAGGCCTCCCATTAGAGTAGTATGACCTCCATTTGGGAATTATGGATTAACCATTAATGAGCTTTTCCCTTTTTGTTCCACAACATAAACATTTAATGGAGAGATGATCACTGAATAGGGCCACCGTCTCAGGCACACAATGCAGAATCTGCGGTCGGAAAGACACGATGCATACCTCATTTCGGAGCCAAAATTAAATTAGAGTTTCATTATCGCTTCCCTCGTGCAAAACTTGGATTGCCATTTCATTTAAACCTGTTTTCCTTCTGTGTGTGCTCCAAATTTCAAGGTGTGAAATGAAGCAGTTGGAAATGAAATGCATTTTAGTTCTGTATTTAAAAGGGGTCATATCATGATTTATTATTTTTTTCCCTTAAGCATTTCCCTAACATTAAAAGAGTGTTTAATGTCAAAAACAGTCATCATTTTGTTTTTCATACCGATTTTTCACCCTCTGTCTGGCTTTTAGAAATAAACAGTTTTTTTTACTGCTTAGCCTTTAAGAAACACCCTCTGTCACATGTAAAATAAGCAGAAGTTTTTAAATTAGCATATGTTTTTATGGCACACCAACGTCTATGTTAAAAATATCAAGGAAAATGTGATTTCTTATCACTTTAATATACTGTAAGATAAAAACTAAAACCGCCCTATTCCCTAGTCGTTACCCTTATGTTTCTCGCATCGTTTTTGCACCATATTCCCATGGACATGTTCTTTCCCCATGTTTATTTTGTTAAAACAAAAAAAAAAAAAACACATTTGATGCATAGATGAGAACTTTTTTCTATTTATAGAAACATCACATGTTAAACTTTGAAGTAATTTGACATAACCACACACAAGCACAGCTTCAAAGGATAGTTGATTTCATATTGGCAGTATGATATGCTGGAGGTTTGATATACCACTTTGATATATCAGTTTCAAAGCTAATGGAGGCAACTAACAGAATTCCAGAAAGGCCAATTAGTCAATATATGAACTGCAAGTTCATAGGTCACAGAAACAGTCGAAGTACTTCATGTGTTAAGGAAAACGTAGTTTTGAAAATGTAGCATAATTTCACTACAAATAGAACATATGTCATTTTCATAGGTCATACTTAGGTAATTTTCTGACCTAGATTTTGTGTTCCAACCCTGGGTGACTCAATTTTGACAAAAATGTTATATAGAACCTTATAATTCTGAGGTGACGATATGTACACTACTCTCCAAAAGTTTGGAAAGACCCCTGGCAAAGTGTGGTTTTGGACAATATCAGCATAAATCCTTATCATTTTTGGTGCAAATATGTTAAAGTAACTTGACATTATCATTGAAGATCAGCAATAATAATTTTCATTTTGATTACATAATAATGGCAATATATACATGTCAAAGTCAGACATGACCCTTTGCCAGCTGTGATGCCTGGTTACTGGTTTAAACTTGGCCCAAGTTTTTAAAAGATTTTTGGGTCAGCACACCTTAATAGCTTCAACAATTGATTGCCAATTAAGTTTAGAATACAATGAATTTAGGCCCAGATTATGCAGAGCTGTAATAGCTGCTAATGGTGGATATTTTGATGAATCGAAAATTAAATTTTTTTCTATGTATAAACTGTTTATGTAATAAAATATGTTCCCCTTCAGTCGTTTCACTACGACGTTACATACGGGAACTCGCTTGAGAGTCCAAAAGGCCAATGAACATTGGTGAGTGGTATTTGCATGCCGAGCCACTCCCCCGTACATACGGATATATAAGATGGCGGCATGCAACCACTCATCATCAGATTTTCGCTTCGGAGCCTCGTCTCGAGCAGAAAGAAAAGAAAAAAAAAGAGTTCCTGATTGTGAGTTGCGCTCTCTCCGCTGGCGTGCTGCCAAAAAAGAAACTAAAAGAGTTGTTCTAAAAGAGCGTTTGGCAGCCGCCAGCGAGATCCTGCGGGCTGCCATTTTAACGGCAAACAAGAGCCTTTGCAAACCAGCGAGCCCCCATTTGAGTGCACAGTTGTGCCGCGGTTCCTCCCTGGGCAAACCAGGATCTAAAAGAGCAAATTTCTCACGGCTGGAAGGCATTTTCCCGGTATGTCTCTCCGGCCGTGCGCTTCCATATGCGGTAGTTTCCTCGCCTTGCTGGACGGACTTGATCTCACGTGCCTGGGCCGAGAGCACGCTGAGGCAGCGTTCACGGATGGTTCATGCGTTCATTGCGAACGCATGACCATGGCCGCGTTAAAGTCCCACCGCTCGTTCGCGAGCAGGCTCCCCTCGTTGTCTTCCCGCGGCAAGTCATTGAGCCGCCAAGGTTTTTCAGCTACCGTGGGGAGGCACTTGGGGGACATACAGGTGACCGTGCAGAATGCTCCGCCGGCCAGCAAAGCCCCGCGGACTTCTGCACCACCGCGTGGTTCCGTCGAGTGGCCAAAGCAGTTCGCTTCCCCGCAAGCCGGGCCGAGTGTCTCCTTTGGTGCTCCTCAGGAGGTGGAGATGTCTGCTGCAGCATCAGAGGGAGAGTCGGAGGGTGAAGCGGATGTCTCGGCGGGTCGGCGCCCTTCTGCGGTCGCCGCCCCGTCTGAGGCGGACGCCGAACTGTCGGCTATGCTCCTCCGAGCCGCCAAGGAGATTGGTCTGGAGGTGCCCAAAACACCGCCGATCCTTCAAGGCTGGACGACTGGTTTCTGGGGAGGGCACCCGCGGCACCGCCGCGCCCCCCCCAGTGCCTTTCTTCCCGGAGGTGCATGAGGAGCTGTTGAGGACATGGCGGGCCACTTACTCGTCTCGTCCGCGCCCCAGCTCCTATCCCCTCGCCACCCTCGACGGTGGGGCAGCCAGGGGTTATGTGGCGGTACCCCAGGTTGAGCGCGCGGTCGAGATTGCTCTTTGGGGGACGACAACATCCCCACTCCCGGTGGAGGGCCGGGAGCTGCTGTGCGCTCAAATGCTGCCGTCGGCCTACGGGTCGATGGTACCCACAATTTCACAGAAAGAGTCAATTTCCTCACCTCTGGGGCTCCGGCCCCGTGTTCCCTTCTCGAGCGACGCCTTGCCTCCTCCGATCCGGTAAGCGCTGCCCAGTGCAGTCAGACTTTTCTCCAGGACGTTCTTCCTTCTGGGATCAGTCCCCTTCCCCACCCACCCACAACCCCCCCAACCCCCAGGCTGCCGTTCAAAATGCTCACGACAAAGCGCATGCTAACATGCATTCGTCACCAGGATTGGTTTGCAGCCATCGACCTGAAGGACGCGTACTTTCACGTCTCGATTCTACCTCGACACAGACCCTTCCTGTGGTTTGCTTTCGAGCGAGAAGAGCAAACTCTCCCCAGTGCAGAGGATCTCTTTTCTCGGCGTGGAGCTGGACTCGGTCAACATGACAGTCACAACTCGCCCGCCATCTGCTCCTGTGGAGTCAGACGTGGCTGAAATCACTATGCACCATTCACATTCCAGGAGAACTCAACCGTGCAGCCGACCAGCTCTCACGGCAATCCACCCATCCTGGAGAATGGCGACTCCACCCCCAGGTAGTCCCCCAGATCTGTTTGCCTCCCCCGAATCCTCCCATTGCCAGCTGTTTTACTCCCTCAGCGAGGCTCCCCTCGGAAGGGATACGCTGGCACACAGCTGGCCTCCGGGGCCCAAGTACGCCTTTCCCCCAGTGAGCCTCCTTGCACAGACTCTGTGCAAGATCAGGGAGGACGAGGAGCAGGTTCTGCTGGTTGCACCATACTGGCCCACCCAGACCTGGTTTCCAGACCTCATTTCCCTCGCGGCAGCCCCTCCCTGGAAAATCCCCTTGAGGAGAGACCTTCTTTCTCAGGGGATGGGCACAATTTGGCACCCGCGTCCCGACCTATGGAACCTGCACGTCTGGCTCCTGGACGGCCTCTCCAGCTTTTCACAGGCCGTGATAGAGACTATCACTCAGTCTAGAGCTCCCTCTACAAGGCAGGCCTATGCACTGAGGTGGGGTCTGTTCGTTGACTGGTGCTCCTCTCGCGGAGAGGACCCACAGAGATGTCTGACTGCAGTAGTGCTTTCCTTCCTGCAGGAGAAGTTGGAGCGCAGGCTGTCCCCTTCGACTCTCAAAGTGTACGTTGCTGCCATCGCAGCGTATCACGATGCAGTGGATGGAGCATCCCTTGGTAAGCACCAACTGATCGTGAGGTTCCTTAGAGGTGCGAGAAGGGTTAATCCTCCCAGACCGCACCTCGTACCCTCTTGGGATCTCTCCATCGCCCTCCGGGGTCTACGGGAGGTCCCATTCGAGCCACTTGCGTCAGTAGAGCTAAAACATCTGTCACTTAAGACAGCGCTCCTGACTGCACTGGCCTCCATCAAGAGGGTAGGGGACCTACAAGCCTTCTCTGTCGACGAAGTGTGCCTGGAATTCAGGCCCGGCGATTCTCATGTCATCCTGAGACCCCGGCCCGGCTATGTGCCCAAGGTTCCCACCACGCCTTTCCGCGATCAGGTGGTGAACCTGCAAGCTCTGCCCCTGGAGGAGGCAGACCCGGCCTCTGCGCTGCTGTGTCCAGTCCGCGCCCTGCGTATATACGTGGATCGCACTCGGCACTTCAGACGCACCGAGCATCTCTCCTGCTTCAGTAACAACTGGCATCCTTGTGGGGCCCCTCTATCGGCCCTCAGGGCGTTGGGAAGGTTACGTTCAAATCCGTCTGCTGACACGTCCGCCTGTCAACACGTGGGTCTGTGCGTAACGCGACGTCAGGGTCGTGGCCTGTTCCATGGGTCTGTTCCCATATGTAACGTCATAGTGAAACGACTAAAGGGGAACGTCTAGGTTACGTACGTAACCCTCGTTCCCTGAAGGAGGGAACGGAGACGTTACATCCCCTGCCACGACTCTACGTCGCGCTGATGCCGGGCTGTGTCTCGGCTCCTCAGCGAAAACCTGAATGAGTGGTTGCATGCCGCCATCTTATATACCCGTATGTACGGGGGAGTGGCTCGGCATGCAAATACCACTCGCCAATGTTCATTGGCCTTTTGAATAAGGCTCAGAGATGATTGGACTCTCAAGCGAGTTCCCATATGTAACGTCTCCGTTCCCTCCTTCAGGGAACGAGGGTTACGTACGTAACCTAGACATTTTCGTAGTTTGTGTTGTCCCTTATCAATGCAAAATGATCACATACTGTATATATATATATATATATATATATACATATAATACAATATCATCTTTGGTGTTTAGCAGAAGAAATAAAATCATAGAAGCTTGGAACAACATGAGGGTGAATGGTGAATTTACGTTTTTGAGTGAATTATCCCTTCCACTAGGTGCTCATATATTGCTATACTTTTAAAGGAGAAGTTCTCTCCCAGAATGAAAATTTCTCGATTGGTAATTTTCTAAAGTAAATAAAAATGTATATACTTTTTAACCACAAATGCTCATCTTGCATTAGTTCTGTGATGCGCATGTGTGACTTCATGTTGGAAAAGTCACGTGCGTTAGTTCTTCGGTTGAAGAAGGTAGGGTAGGGTGAAAAACTCCATCTCATTTTCTTCTACAACTTCACTTTTGTTGCATGTTTGCTTTGTAAACACTGGGTCACTACTTCCACCTATGTCACATGTGCGTCAAGCAAGATGAGTATTTGTGGTTAAAAAGTACAGAAATTTGTGTTTTTCTTAGAAAATGACCGACCAAAAAAACACCTTAATTTCTTTTTGACTGAAAAAAAGAAAGACATAAACATCTTGGATGGCATAGGGGTGAATAAATTATGAGGAAATTTTAATTCTGAAAGTGAACTTCTCCTTTTATATTTAAATGCCATGCAGATGGTGCTGAGCTACGATTTTGTGGCTGCGTTTGTGCTGTTACTTAGTAATTTCTTTATTAAAACTGAAACAACTGAAACATTCCAGACAGAGTGTGCAAATAAACAGTAAGCTCAGTTCATTCCTCACTTAACATTTTGGTCTTTCCCAAGAGTAGTAGATGGATGTTTGACAGGACAGTTGCTAAGTGCCACAAAAGTAGCTCCTCAAATATGACCGCAAACCTGAATCCTCTTCACTAGAGAGAAAAAAAAAACTGTATGTCATGAGCTTCACAAAGCTCAAATTTATGGCAGGGCTGCTGTTCCAAATCCTCTTGTTTCCAAGGCCTACACACAAAGACATAACCTGGTGTATTGAGTGTAAAACCTGGACCCCTGGGCAATGGAAAAAGTATTATGGTCTGACGAGTTATCTTTCAACCTCGTGTCTACCTCCCGACGGGTTCGGCAAATCTTTTCAACTCAAATAACTGTTGCCACCTTTTATGCACAGAGGGGATCAGTAATACTATGGGCAGTCATTTTATATAAGTCATGTTGCGTATGGTGCTGCATTGGCTAAGGGATATGAGACCATGTATAGAACGTTTTTGAAAGAAGGCTCTCAAAAGTGATTTGATTGCAAATACAGTAAAAATAGCAATAAAGTGAAATATTATTAGAATTTATAATACTTGTTTTTAATATCAATGTATTTTAAAATGTCATTGATTCCTATAATGGCAAAGCTGAATTTTAGCAAGCATTACTACAGTCCAGTCATATTACACTGAAGACTGGAGTAATGGCTTCTGAAAATTCATGTTTTAAAATGTAAAAACAAAATATTTACAGTATAACTGTTTTGCTGCATTTTTGTATCAAAAACAGTTTAAGTCAAAAGTTTACATACACCTTGTGGAATCTGCTAAATGTTAATTATTTTACCAAAATAAGAGGGATCATACAAAATGCATGTTATTTTTTATTTAGTACTTACCTGAATCAGATATTTCACATAAACACATTTTTGTGCATTTGAACCCTTTCCAACAATGACTTTATGCTTTTGAGATCCATCTTTTTACACTGAGGACGACTGAGGGACTCATATGCAACTATTACAGAAGGTTCAAATGCTCACTGATGCTTCAGAAGGAAACAGGATGCATTAAGAGCCAGGGGTGAAAACTTTTGAACAGAATGAAGATGTGTACATTTTTCTTTTTTCTTTTTTTTAATATCATATCTTTTTCATTTAGTACTGCCCTTCAGAAGCTACAGAAGAAACTTACATGTTCCCCAGAAGACAAAATAAGTTAAATTTACCCTGATCTTCAAATTCCAAAAGTTTTCACCCCTGTCTCTTAATCCATCGTGTTTCCTTCTCAAGCATCAGTGAGTGTTTGAACCTTCTGTAATAGTTGCATATGAGTCCATCAGTTGTCCTCAGTGTGAAAAACATGGATCTCAAAATCATACAGTCATTGTTGGAAAGGGTTCAAATAAAGAAAAATGCTGAAAAAACTAAGAATTTGTGGGACCTGAAGGATTTTCTAAAGAACAGCGGACAGTTTATCTATCACTAAACAAAATAACACAGCTGTGGATCATTTAGGTACAGTTTAGACTGTATGTAAACTTTTGAACGGGGTCATTTTTATATATTAAACTATTATTTTCTCTTTTTTATTTTATCTTATTCAGGTCAAACTTTTGAATGCTTGTGTATGCGTTCTACTTATACTGCATATGTTCTGTGTTATATTACATGGACAAGTAAAGTAAGTTTTGATTATAGCAGATTTTGGCATGGGCGAATTTTGCAGTCACTCTACTCCACATACAGTTGCATATGTGTAATTTAGTTTGTCGTCTGCAGAGCACTAGCTTGTGAATTATGTAATTTTCTAAAGGTGTTTGAGTCTTCAGTGTGAGTGACGCTTGTGGACAGCACATAACAAATTATACCGCAGCCTGTAATTCCACCCTAATTTGAGCTTGTCGGCCTGTCAGATTCAAGATGTACTCTGTGTGTGTGTGTGTGTGGCATGAAGTTACAGTATACAGCCAGTCCAGGGTCATAAATTGCACCTACTGTGCCTTACACAAAACCTTTTCTCCAGCACAGAGCACAGTGTTCTAACCTCATTCATTATTCATGACTTATTGAGGCACAGTTGAATTGGAATGACAGGAATAAAACCATGTAAAACATTTTAAACAAGACATTGTCAAGTCAGCATTCAAAGTTTGCCTTACCAAATGAGCTTTTCTAGTTAAAATTATAGTTTGAGCATTATGATTTTTAAAATTAATTTTAATTGTACTCGCTTAAGGTGCTATATTGTACTTGCTGCTTCAGTTCAAATTCAGCTGTTTAATTTGGAATGTTTTATGCACATTTTTAGAATTTTATTTGCATCTCGGTGGTTCTTTTTAGATATTTTCAGCTGCCTGAAATGAACAAGATCTACCTTTGCATCCCTAGTCACAATCGGTGTGTATTTCAGTATGCGTTGTACATATATGCCTGTATTAAAGTATCAGGCTCCTGACAGAATTTCATTATTTATAAAACAAGTTTAACCTTTAGAGAGTGGCCCAGCACAGTGTTCGGTAGACTGGCAGAATTAGCTGTGATTGTATGAATACAAGAGAAGGCCTTTGGTGAGCATTATTGATTATTCATGACTTCTTTTATCATCTGCTGCTGAATTCTGAAACGCTTTGTGTATGGGTGTGTGTGTGCGTTATTAGACGCTTGACTGATAATTGTCGAGCCCTCATCTGTAGGCCTTTTTTTCCAAAAAGTATGTCCAGTCTCCCACTGCTCTGACCTTTTGCCCTGTGTCCTATTCTTCCAGTCCCCATTGTTCACCGTTGTGTTTGACATGCTGATTCTCTGATCTCTCATCTCTACACCTCCCTCTCTTGATCTCTATCTCTCACACCTTTTCTCTCTCCTTCAATTTCTTCCTGCGTCTCCACCTCTGGTTTTTGAGGAGCTCTGTTTGATTTTACGGGAAAAACACAGAATCTGAAATTCATTATATATGTGTTTCTAGATTGATGCTGAAAATTTAATAGTAACAACCAAAACATCATAAAGTCTTGTAGGTCTATGTCCCAGAACAATATAAACTAGCGTACAGTAGTTGTTTATCAGCTTTTTCTGTGAGTGTAATTCTTTGATCTTTTGATATGTTTTCAAAGCTGAAGTGTGTAATATTTTCAATTTTAAAAATACTTTCTTATGTCCCAGTTGAGTGTGCTGAACTGTAAGTAAGCCCATTCTTAGGTTGACTTCTTGAAGACTGTAAACACTGTCTCCGATTGTTTAAGTACCATAGATTGTCACACAGTTCTTTTTCATATGTTTTAGAGTTTAGAGTTTGAAGCAGGACCAAATAATGCAAAATAGGAAATGGTTTGGAAGACCTGCAGAAAAAAACCCTGAAAACCATTATTTTTGCTTCCCTTTGGTCGCATAAGTGGCACACATATTACACACTTAAGCTTTATCGATTTTGTCTTTTGCTGTGGGTGTGTGAGGTTTTGCGTACATTGTTGAGACCGAATGTCCCCAAGAGGAAGATAAAACCTGAAATCATCAGTATCGTAGGAACCAGCCAAGTTCTAGGGGACAGAAAATATCACCAGTTCCTCACTAACATAGTGTATGCAGGAGTTATGGCAGTTTAGGCATTTAATTTTATCTTTCAGATTGCTTATAAACGATACTACCATCCGTTCATGTACAAGAGCACCAAAAGCTCCTAGAGATTATTGCTGAATTGGATGTAAAGTGTGTACAACAGGCCATTTGTATGCTTTCACCTTTGTTTCAATGAATGTGATAACTGTAGCCATAAATATATTCATAAACAAAGGTGCCAAAACATCCTATTCTTCATATTATGGCAATATAGGATGGCAGAGACTGATAACTGAGATGGATTATGTGGGCCAGAATGTGACCTTGTTGAAGTTGCAGGACTTGGCTGCACTTGCTCACAGCGGGTGAAAAGAAGTTTGTGTGTGTGTGTGTGTGTGTGTGTGTGTGTGTGTGTGTGTGTTAAAGAGGCAGAAAACTCTGAGTAAAGTGCTTGTGTGTTTTAGCTGACTATATCAATATGTAATATTGAAGTTTACTCAATTCATATGTGTTGGGACTACATGAATCATTTTTGTTCTATTGAAATGCATAACTAAGTAAAAGCAAAGACCTGCTAGTGTTATATTTAGTTATGTCAGTTATGTTTAACCCTTAAATGCATGGATGTTTTGCCAATCATCATTACGTATTCATGTCTTTAGCGACCCAAACCTATCCAACACGGATTTCTAACTGCTGCAATAGCATAAAACTCTCCTGATATTTTAATAACAATTACAATAAGAATAAAGCATATTTTGTTACCTTTTGAAAGTTAGAAGGGTTACATTTGAGCAGATGACTTTACCATCACTGTCATTGTCAGAGCGCATTTTCCCTGTACATTCAGCATCTGGCTCATATTTGCGATTCACTGGCAGCTTATTCACCACATACACCATCAAATGGCAGTGACACTTATATTTCATTGCATACAGTAATTGCTCTGCAGTAAAGCCATTCAAGCCAGTTAACCCTGCTGAAAAACAAACAATAGAAACCATTACAGAATTGATAATGGTTTTACTGGTTATAATGGGAATTGTAATGGTTTTAATAGAAACTGTAATGGTCCCTGTAGATCTCTACTGGTAATTTGCCACCTTTTATTGGCGGGTTGTTAAAACCACTAAATCGTAATTGGAGATGTCCCAAAACACACTACAGGAAGCCATTTTTAATGGGTTTAATGATTAATAGTTGATGGTTCATAATGTTTGTAATAGTATTTATAGTGGTAACAGTTAGAATTTCTGTAATGGTTTCTGTGCTGATGATATACTTTTGTTTTATGCCTGCATGAGGGAATACGAATACATTGAGGAATACTAAGAAAGTTGATGTTTTTACACTGAACTTTAAAAAATGAACGAGGGAAAGGATAGTAAATGACATCCTGGGTTGTTAAAGAGTCAAGGTATGCATTTAGGGGTTAAAAGAGTTTCTGAAATTTTTTAATTATTATTATTATTTATTTTATTTTTTTGTGGTTACCATAGGTTGTTTATGGCATTTGTTGCTTTGTTCAATAAATATAGCTGTGGAAATGTTTGTGCTGTGACAAACTAAAAGTTTCTATCTAAAAGTAAGATAAACGAATTTAAACAAAGCTATCTACTAAAAATAAAAAATTATGTACTCACTTAATACATTTAATTTAACTTAGCAATAAGGATTTTACTGTGTGAATAAATGTGTATAAACTTGCAGAAAAAAAGTATTCTTATTTTTGTTTTTTCAGTGTATGGGTTAATATTTACTTGGTACTCTTGGTTTGTCTAATGATTGTGGCTGAATCCAAATTTTCATAATTTCATACAGCACACTAAAAATAACGTGGCAAACTGTGTTACAGACCCATTTGTCACGTTCTGTAGATGTTAGCATCAGTATAGTACGTTAACATTCATAAATACTCAAGCTGAAGTATATACATTACCAATGTTGTGGCCTTGCATTCGCTGTCATTTTTCAGCACTTTAAAAAAAAGGGTTGAAAAGATGAAAAAAATATGGTTTTCAGTGTACTGTGATTTGGAATGTACTGATCAGAAGGGTGCACTGATCCTAGTCTTGCATACTATATAAAATGGATATTATCTGAATTGGGATTCATCTTAAATATTATGCAAAAGGTTCAGTTTAAATCTACATCTAATTATTTCATAGCACTGAAATGCATTAATGGTGGTTACCATGGTGATATTGTAAAAGAGTGATTTCCATAAGATAATATCCTACACGTACCACACAGTTGCTTACTGATCAGAAAAGAACTCTCAAAATCAGTAAAACAAAAATTCAGTAGTTAGTGGTCTAATCACATAGTGACATGGACAGAGATCTCACGTATGAAACAATGATTAATGGGATTCACTTTTATTTCCAATTAATCATGTTAATAGTCAAAATCTACTCATCTAAGTTTATTTATGGATGGATAGATGATGGATGACTAGATAGACAGACAGACGGACTGTAACACAACGTGGTCAAAACAGACAGGGTCAGTCTCCAAACAAACAGTAATATCCAGGGCAAGACAATAGCGTAATCCAGAAACAGGCAAAAAGGTCAAAGGTCAGTGAGCAGTCCAGAGTATCAAATGAAACAAGGGAATGAAACAAGGCTATGAAACTAAACAATGACACTGACAATAGCAATGGCAATGAAGAAAACAATGGAACAACGCTTGGTAGAGTCCGAAACAGCAAAACAATACTTCGCAAGAGCGCAAGGGACTCTAACAATAGAAGAAGCAGAGGAAGCGGTAACAGACAGTACTCAGGCAAGGGCTCCCTCTGCCGGCGTGGTATTACACAGACAGACAGACAGACAGACAGACAGACAGACAGATAGATAGATAGATAGATAGATAGATAGATAGATCAGAGGTTGCATTAACCGAAAATTGTCTGACAGAATTTTTTTATCAGTGATGGAAAAATCTGAAGGCCGTCCATCACTTTGACGGATTACACTGAGGGTGATCTACTGTAAATTGTAGCTGTAATTCTCACCCCTGTCCAGTTGGTGGTGAGTGCACTCCAGTGTGGCAGCAGAGCTTGGGATCCAGAACAAAAACGAAACTGTCACAAATCTTTTGCTATGCGTTTGATTACGCACAGGCGAGTAGTCTACCCACTTTAGCTTCAGCGATCTATCACGCCACATTAAAGAGTGCCAAAATGGTATTTATTGCTTGAATTTCCTAATGAAATGGACAGAATTTGAAATCTGAGACTTTGATTCATATCAAAAGGCGTACTGTTCATCAACTAAAAACAACATAGACCAAAAGATCGATTGGGATTTAAGAATAGATATTAGTTCATTAAAATAAAAATCTATTAAAATCGAGAAATAGATTTTTTTTTAACCCAGCCCTACCATATTTTCAAAATGACAGACAATGTTAAAGTCTAGCGCAGCCTCTGATATAGATGTATTTATATATACACAATTAATAAAACAGTTAGAACTTTCTGGTCCTCAAATCTGATTGGCTAATAAGAATCCGATATCAGAGTCCAGCAGAACTTCAACAGCCGTTTCACTATTTGTAATTGTATTGCTCTGCTTGTGGTACTCCTTTTTTTTTTTTTTTTATGCAACAGATGGGCAATATGTGTAAAGGAATCAAATACAACCTATGCTATGCTGAGTATGACACTGTTTTGCAGTACAGGTATCACTGGTTGTGTAGAAAAGGCCTGGCAGTGAACCTCTTGCTGTGAGGTTTTAGCTCTGTTTTGCAAGTAGCCTACTGTGTTTGTACTTCCAATTGACTGACTTCAGAAATGATCATCTCTCATACTTCATTAGCTCTAATCACTTCAAATTTTTCATCTGGAATTCTTCATCAGGTTCCAGTAGATTAGTGTGGTAAAAGGTGAATCAACAATTATGTAAAGCAGCTCCACAAAGTCTTCAGTGGTGCTTGCAAACTAATATAAAACTGCATAGGTCTTTAGTTCTGACTATATCACATCAAAGGCTATAAAAAGGCACCAACAAAATCATAATGACATATTTGACCAATATCACACACTCACATTTATTCATTTGTCACATACATTTGTACATCTCAACACCTGTTTCAATAAATGCAGAACACTTTTAATCCATACTCTTCTTTTCAGCCTGGTCTCATTGTTTATACGTAGGTATTTATATGGAACGTTTAGAGGCACAAAACATACATTTTTGTATGTTTTTTCTGATGGTAAAACATATAGTTTAGACGTATTTCACCTTTTAAAACACAAATCGCTAAAAAAAACGTAAAATATTTACGTATCTTTTATATCATTAAGATATTCGTATCAATGCCTTTTTAGCCCCCTTATACTAGGAGTCCACTTCCAGAACAAAAAATGACAGATAATGTATCCCCTTGTCATCCAAGATGTTCATGTCTTTTTTTCTTCAGCTGTAAAGAAATGATGTTTTTTGTGTTAAACATTTCAGCATTTTTCTCCATATAATGGACCGATGTGGTGCCCCGATTTTGAACTTCCAAAATGCAGTTTAAATGCAGCTTCAAACGATCCCAAATGCAGTTGTAAACGATCCCACCCAAGGGAGAAGGGTTTTATCTAGCGAAACAATCAGTTATTTTCATTAAAAAAATACAATTTATATACTTTTTAATCTCAAACGCTCGTCTTGTCTTTCTCTCCCTGAATTCTGTGTATTCTGGCTTAAGACAGTTAGGGTATGTCGAAAAACTCAGATTGTATTTTCTCCCTCAACTTCAAAAATCATTTCAAAATCATCCTACAGAGGTACCGACCCAGTATTTGCAAAGTGAACATGCAAAGAATATCAAATACCCTCAACAAAAAAGGTAAAACAGCGATATAGGGCGATTTTGAAGTTGAGGGAGAACATGAGATGGGAATTTTTTTGTCATGAACCGGAACAAAAACAGTTCAGGCAGAGTGAGACAAGACGAGCATTTGACATTAAAAAGTATTTAAATTGTATTAATTTTATGAAAATAACAGATCGTTTCGCTAGATAAGATCCTTCTTTCTCGGCTGGGATCGTTTACATCTGCATTTGGGTTCGTTTGAAGCCGCATTTAAACTGCATTTTGGAAGTTTAGGGCACCATATCAGTCCATTATATGAAGAAAAATCCTGAAATGTTTAACACAAAAAACAACATACATTATCTGTCAATTTTTGTTCTGGAAGTGGACTTCTCCTTTAACCTACCCCCAAACCTAAACCTACCAATTTTATAGCAAATATGAAGCATTTTTATCATTTTATCAACAAGCAATTTAGATTTCTAGCCCCGTTAACCTACCTCCATACCTAAACCTACCCATTTTATAGCGAATATGCATTTTTATCATTTTATCAATAAGCAATTTAGGTTTTTAGACCCCTTAACCCACCCCCAAAGCTTGTTTAACATTATGTAGGCCTATTCTTGGAAACAAGCATGCAGCAGAAATCACACAGGACAGAATTAAATGTCATAATTTCATATTAAATAAACGATTAACAATTGAATAATGCGATTGAAAACATAAGGTCATTGGTATGACAAATAAAAACAACAATAATGAAATTAATGCTGTGATGTCAGTATTCATAAGGATTAATTTTTAGGTGTTGTTAATACAGTAGTATTGTACGTTTAAATGCTGAAAATATGTAAGTATTTGTAAGTTTAGATGCTGTAAAATGTCAGTATTGTACGTTTTAGTGCCTGGAAAAACGTAAGTAAATGTACGTTTTGTAGAATCACATTTTCCATAAAATGCATATGAATTATCATGAGATCACGTTGCTTTTTTCCATGTTTCCATTAGCTTATGAGAAATTTTACACTTGACTTTTTACC
The DNA here is from genome assembly GCF_022985175.1 of Labeo rohita. Lineage (NCBI taxonomy): Eukaryota > Metazoa > Chordata > Actinopteri > Cypriniformes > Cyprinidae > Labeo > Labeo rohita. The sequence goes on from NC_066873.1 coordinate 37,289,382, forward strand.
TTAGTTGTTAAACACAAATTAGTGTGTGCCTACACAAATAGCACTGACCTACAGTTCCAGACATTTGGCTCCAGATACAAATAAATTAAACCATTTAGTAAATTCATTTTAAAACACTTAGTGATGTAGCCTAGTTGTTAAAGGTTCGATCTGATCTGACCCTGCACAAAGGGAAATCTATAAACTATCATCATGTGCCCTTGAGCAAGACACTTAACCTCCCATTGTTCATGTAATAGATGTACTCGGAGTTATTTAGGATAAAAGTGTCAGCCGAATGACAAATTTAAAATCATTTTTATGCTAAGATTCACTTCCTGAGCTAATGTAAACATCTGAGAAACTATTGATTAAGCAATCGAAAGGTGATTCCAAATGTGTAACTGAATGGTATACAGAAAGGCCTTCATTGGGACGAATAAAGCCATGAATCCTTAGAGGTCTGCGTGAAATGTTCATGAGGGCTCCTGGAGGGATCAGCCCAGTGAAAGCCGTGTATTGATTAATGTTTTCATTGAGACAATGAGGTCAGAGTGAATAGAAGTCTAAGTGACGACCCACTCAGTAATCTAATTACTATACAACTCAGCTCTGTTCAAAGATCCCTCTTCCATAGTCAGCAGTAGAAACACAAGGTATCTATCTTTTATTCATTCTTTCTTTTTGTCCTTTATTTCTATTTTGATCATTTTGGTCAGATCATCCCATGGTATCAGCCAGCCTAAGCTGCAGTTTGGACCAGCCGATAGTCAAAGATTTTTGTAAACATTAGTCAGTGACTTTGCTGATTTTAAATGATAGATAAATACTGTTAATCCACATTTGAATGATACACGGTGAGTGTGCTTAGTCTCTGTCTGGGAAATCACCCATTAGTGAGATGTGATTTGAATATACCTTGACACTGAAGGGATTTAGACATGATTAGTTGTATCGGCGTCTTGAAAATGACATTAATCATTCATCATATTTGGTAAATGATTAATCATTGTGTTTATAGTTCAATTCATGTGAGAAGCAAGTGGGCAGGCTTCAGACTAATGTAATGAGTTTACTATCTAATTTGAGCTCATGTATTTTTAGAGTATAATTTTGCAGAGTGAGATGCTGCAATGTGATGGACTCGCTCTTGGGAGCGTTTCGTAAATATTTAGAAGGGAAAAAGTAAAACATTTAACAGGATGAGGCTAACATAGCTTCACCGTGACAGGCTGCAACATGTCCAAAGGCGATAAATCTATCCCAGCTTCTAAGCTGCTCAACAGATCCATAATGTGCTTAAAAACAGCATGTAAAAAATTAAATCTTCCATCCTACTAGAAAAAAAAAAAGCTTGGGGAAACATTTTGCCCTAGTCTAACCTTTTTAACCAGGCACTATTCTCAGCACACAGAGCAGACACGAACAGTTCATGGGATCTTCACAGTGAATGAGGCGAGATTTCATTTTCTGATAGGGTTACATGAGAGAAAGTTTCCTAATTCGAGATGTGTCACACAGGAGTTTCATCAGCTGTGGAGAATGGAGGCTAATCTCCGAGGACTGTGTTTCTTGGCTATCTGTAAAAGGAGAAAGACAGTGAAGATAGCAGGACTTACGTCCATAAGATGACATGCCAAGTCAAGCACAGTGGGTGATAGAGATCCGTTTACTCAGCAAATTGCCCGAGACTGTGCACGGGGTGCAGCGCTTTATTGTTTCGACTAAGAGTATAAGTGATTTATGATGTACCCCGTGGACTTTAGTCAAGGTAAGTGCCATATTTAATTTGACATGAATGAAAACGTGGCTGTGAGGGATAGACATATGGGTTGTGGGACTATACTGTCTTAAGGTCCCAGGTTGCATCTGAATGTGTGTTTTCAGTGTTTTATCACTGAACAGTTTGTACATCTCTATTATCACAGTCTTGTTTTGGTCTGTGTTGTCACCAGTGTTATTTCAGTATTATTTATACACTATTGTAGTATTTAGTAATATTTTCAGTTGGTAATTGGTAAGTACAATGGTAATTCAAAGTGCTGTACATAAAAGGAATTAAAATAATAATAAAAAATCACAACAGTAAAATCAAAAAATGTAAGAACATTTTAGATTATTTAAGTTTTAGGTTGTGTGATTTTTGTTATTTAAATGACTTTTTTATTAGCTTATTTATTTTTAAGTTTATTTGAAAGGTAACTTATTTATTTATGTTACTTTAAGTTTAAGTTTTAAATATCATATGTTGGGCTGAGCGATAAATTGATAACGATAATTATGCAATTTCCTCGATAAACAATAACAGGTGTTCGATAAATGTTCGATATAATGTTTATGCAGCAAAGGCGGAACAAAAAGACCTTTAGTCATTTAAAGTGCGCCACTCGGACTCAGTTCAAAACTCAAATGGCAGCACAGCTGTTTACTAGAGCAGATGCGTTCACTCACTGATGAGTCTCGGTCGTGCGAGCACTAAACCATGCTGGGAGATCCAGTGTGAAGCACTTGAATTCAGCAAAGAACACAAATAACTTCACAGCCAGATGATATAGCACTAATAAACAGGAGAAACATTGTGCACAGCCATCATTTACCATAGATTTACTGTAGTAGCAATAACTGCATCATGGTATTATGGCAGAAATGTGGGTATTCGTGTCAAATTTTGTGTCAATTTTCGTGTCTATTTTGTTAAGGGAAAAATGTTTGGAAAATTGTTGAAGAATCCAAAAACGTGAAGTGTTTGTCATGTTCTGACCATAAAGAATAGTTTAAAACCACAATTAACCATCTGTTTTTTTTTAAACTCTCACATTGTAGCAAAAATCTGCCTTTAAATGTGAAAGAAATAAAAAAATTGACATTTATCTCGATAATCGATATCGACAAATAATTATCGTGATCATTTTTGGCCTTATCACCCAGCCCTAATAATATGTTTTATTTCAACTTTGTTTTAATTACGGAAAATCATTTTGAGTAGTTTTAGTAAACAATAACAACACTGAGTAGAGTATAACTGTGGAATCCAAGTGTCTGAAAATGGTTCTTTTTCCATTTTTCATATTTAAGTTTTCCTGATGAATTATATTATCAGCATATCAGTTTGAGTGAAAGGTTGAGCTGAAAAACTAAAAATTATGAAACATTTATTAAAAATAATAATATTAATATTATTGTTGTGATTTCTTTGCTTACAAACGTGAAAGTTACTTTTATATTCTTAGCTTTTTTCCATGTTTAAATCACATTTTCGAATACCAGATTCTTGGAGACTTTTGTGCTCTACTGTGTGTTTAATTTATCTGGATTTATCTCTGACATAATATACATAATTTAAAGAAGTATGGAAGCCTGTTTCCGCCACTGAATAAAAAAATTTATTAAGTCAGAATTGTGAGATATAAACTTGCAATTCTGAGAACATATCATTTTTTTCCTCCCTCAAAATTTGACTTTATCTCAGTCAGAATTGCGAAAAAAGGTCAGAATTGCGAGATATAAACTTGCAGCTTCAAGGAAAAAAAGTCAGAATTATCTTGGAATGAACCAAAAAAATGTATTTAACATTATTAAACCTGACAGTTTCAACACGGCATTAATTCTGCTATATTGTATACGATTGTCAGTCTAAGGCTGTTGTACAACAGTAACATCCTATCTATTTTTTCGAATTTTATGTCTGGTACATTCATCTGTTTGAAAAGCTGCAGACATATCCAGTGGGTAATGAAAGAACTGATCACTGTTGCCCTTCTGCACACCCTGTCTCATATACCAAAGGAGAGTCCCTTTTGTAATTAATCCTAGCAATTACTGGCAGCTGTGTTATTAATGGGACAGGGTTTTAAAAACTGGACATTGAGCTTAGAGCAGGCAATGCAGCACTGACTTTTGCATTTCTATGTTCATGTCTATATTCTCAATGTTTTTTTCCCCTTCTGTTTGCTCCCTTCACACAGTCTACTGTGGCACTTGATATGTTTGTTTTGAGCTGGGCCTTGTGTAGCTCTCTAGTGTGTGTTATGACTGTGATACAGTAAAGTTATTTTTTTATTTTCCCCTCCCTCTTACTTTTATTTTTGATCTCTCTTGTGACTTCCTGGAGTGAACAGAGCATAGGCTGTAACTTTCCTTTCATCACACTAGACAGATATATATTCCCGCTTGCAGTCAGTAGGTATGCATATTAGCATTCAGTGATAACGTCAGACATCTATAAAATAGATGATAAAATCAGCTCACAAAATATTTAATGAATGCATGTTTTCTTTTGTGTGCTGCCAGTGTGGTTGGTGAGTTTGTATGCTGTATTTCCACTTTACCACCCTTAAAAATAAATATACTAGAATGTATTTAAAATACATTTATTTCATGGTAAGTATACTAAAAATACATTTACATATTATGTACTTAATAAAAATACCCTGCAATTGTACTTTTAGTATAGTAAACTGGTATATTTAAAGTCTGCTAAATTGGAACAACTAACTTTGTACTTAATGCACTTTAATTGTGCAGAAGTGGTGCTGAAGTCCAACTAAAGATATTCTTAAGCATATTTGATTGTGATAAAGTGGAGCTATCGCAAGTATGCTTTAGGTACACTTTAATTGGAAAATATTTAAGGATCATACAATCCTCATCAATAATGACATTAAAACATATTTTAGGCTTAATATTAAGAAATGTGCTTTGTGCACAAGTAGTACTCCAAATAAAGTTTAATTAAAATTTTTATATTTAAGTAAAAAAAAAGTGTAAATATGTTAATATACTTGAACTATAGTTAGTATACAATAATTGCATTTAAATCTGTTACTTTTTTACTAGGGCATATTTAATGGTTTGCTTTGAAAAGTTTGTACAACTGTAATTTAATTACCGAAAACAATTTTTAAGAGTTTAAATTTCAGTTTTTAATTTAAAAGCTTGTTTCTAGGTACTTTTTATCTCATAATTAAGAATTTTTTATATTGCACAGTTTGTTTATATTGCACAATTTGGACTGTTTTTTTTTTTTTCACAATTCAGAATTGCGAGCGAATGAAGTCAGAATTATGAGATATAAACTTGCAATTCATAATTGTGTGATACAATTATGTTATACTTTTTTTATCCATTTTGGAAACAAACAAACAAAAAAAATATATTCATATATTCATATATTTTTTAAAAAAAGTCAGAAATGCAAGAAAAATTCTGTAGCAGAAATAAATCATCCATATTTGAATTATATTTATTTATTTTTTTCCCTCAACAAACCCTTTTTTCCATCTCAGCACACTATATGGTTGCTCTACTTATCAAGTGATCAGATTAGTATTGTTTTCACCATCACAAAAATGCTACCCAGTAGAGTCGGCTGCACATGTTGAGTCTTATCTGCACACCGCTGGTTTATTATAGCCCGAAATGGGCTCCTTTGGGATCTTACATGTAGCTAGTCCAGGTTATGACGCCAGCGGCCCAAGGACAGAGGAGATGAATAGATGGATTCACAAGAGGGATGGTTTCTCTTGCAAGGTTAGCGTATCAGTACACCCTCTCATTCCCCACATGTGCTGTGTCCTGCATATTCAGGACCAGGTTTTCACAAAAGAGCAGCCATCTGGTCTTACAGAGACTTAAGTGGTAAAATGTTAAATATTATAGATGTGAATATGATGAGACAGGGCTTAGTTTCTGCTGCTTATTATCATAATATTGTATAGCCTGACTATTTCAAACCAGGGTTAAACCAGGGTCCAGCAGGGGGTCCCATGTATTTGCATGGCGGTTAAAACTGCTACTAATTGTTGGTTGTAACCAGACTTGGCCTGATGTATAGGGCTTTGATATTTTGCACGAATGACTCAATTTGTCTTGTGACATTTTCAGTGGTGTGCAGTGTTCTAAAATATGAGTTCTTTTTTCTTTTTTTAGTTAAATCAAAAGTAAATTCATGTCACATTTTCTTGGTTAAATAAACATTACTTACACTGTCAGAAAAAAAAAAAAATCTATTTTATATTTTTTTACATTAACATTGCAATCAATATTCTGTTTATTAAAGCCAAGTGTGAATAACATCAGTTTAATGTTTTTAAGTATTTTACATTTATTTCAACATAATAACTCAATGCAGTAACACTTTAAACTATATATTTTATTTGTGAATTTACACTCTTGGGTTATTTGGCAACCCAGCGCTGAGTAAATATTGGACAGAACACATGCTGGGTTATTTTGACCCAGCTGGTTGGGTTACTTTATTTAAGTCAACTATTGTTTAAAAATTATTATATTGCTGGTTTAAAATGAACTGGAACTTATAACAACAGTAATAATCAAAAGATGAACATTTATTATTAAGCAAAAACACATGGACAAAATACAAGACCAATTGAATTTATTTGGGTGAATACAGCATAGTTTACAATATTACATATATGTGAACTTGTTTAACAAGTAGAAATTTTAGTTTATTCAACTGTTCTCGTAATTGTTTTATACCAAAATAGCGCTAATTCTCATGCCGGTGTGTCGCCGAAATCTGAGCCTGTGAAGGGCTGCTGTTCACCGGGTTAAATGCGGTGAACAGCATTTAACAAAAAACTTCAGACCGCAGCCTAGCGTTTCACTCATAGCTGAAGGATCCCATGACTGACTCCAAAAACTGCCCATAAACAAACAGTATTGACATTAGAGAGCATAGTTTAAGATTAAACTCAGTACAATAATGAATATTATCCATTTATTTTATGCAAGGCAAAAGGCGTTTCCATCCTGTGAAACAACCGCTGCTGATGCAGCTGACTGACATCTCGTCCTTATGTTGCGTTGCATAATATAATACAATTTACAGCACAGTAAAGACTTTATAAATGAAATAAAATGTATACAGACCTTTATTTTACTTAAGAAGTGCAAATCGGCAGCGCTGAGAACCACTCTCTCCTGTAGAGGACTCAAAAATCCCACAGTCTGACTGACTGTAACTTAGCAGCTGGGTTGTTTTGTCAGAGACAGGCTCAACCCAGCAGTTGGGAATAAAAACAAAAAATAACCTAGCGTTAAAAATGACCCAGCACCTGGGTAAAAATATTAAAAATAACCCAATAAAATGATAAAACCACATTTTTTGTGTATGTTCAGCCATTCTTTTTTTTAAGTTAACTTTTAACTGTGTTTGAATTTTTGGATTATCAGTCATCAAATTTGGTAAATATTGGTTCGGTACATACCTCAGTTTGAGGGTCACGGTTCGATACGATTTCGGTACAACAGAAAAAAAAATCTAGGCTAGGTTTCTTTTCATTTATTTTAAACAGACAGTAGTACAAATTACAATGTTTTTCCACATGTGAAAATACTACATCAAATTAATGTAATATATAAGCTATAAAATCTGCAGTACATATATACATACAAGGAATAAATACTTGAAATATATTTACTCCTTTGTCAGTGAGAGACGCATACGGAATCAGCACATGGTCACTGTCTAGTGGACTTTGTTGGCATTCACTGTTCTTCTGCTGGCGGTTATCAAACAGAGTTGCATTACTGTGGGCGTCCCCTTCTGGTTTCAGGGTGAATTGCCTGTATTCGTTGTAAGGCCTCATGCACCGAACCGAGATGCCCGTACCGTGACGGTTCGGTACGAATACATGTATCGTTACACCCCTACTAAGTATGTGTACATGGTGTTTGGTTTTTTTTTCATGTACCTGTTTTCATGTCTTTTATTTTGAAGTTTTCCCATGGTCCTTGTCTAGTCATGTGATTTCCTTGCCCTCTTGTATGTGTCATGTTCTGATTGGTTGCTTTAGTCACGTGTCTGTTTGCTCATTGGTTGGTTCATGTCATGTTACCCTCTTTGTTTGGTATATATAGCCCTCATGTAGCCGTTGTTCCTTGTCGTGTATTAATGTAACCTGCTGTCGGTGAGTTGTTTATATCAAGTCTGTTTAAATCAAGTCAGGTCAAGTCTTTGTTTGTTTGGATTTTGGATTATTTTTTGGATTTCACTGTGGATTTCACTGTGGATTTCACTTTTTGGATTTGGGTTCATCAACAATTTGCCACTTCAGTAGACTCTTCTTTACAGTATGTGAGTTGCTTACTTATTTTTCGCCATTATATTGTTCATTCAGACTGATTTGTGAACGTGCACAAATACAAGAGGTGGGATTTATCACATGAACCAATCGCAGCCGATCAAAACCAGTCATATCCAGTCATATCGTGATGGAGGCATTGCCTCCTCCCATGTGACTTTCTCCATTCATTCTCAATTACCCCCCACCAAACTCACTGCACATTTTTACGGGGTCTGTTAAAAGTCAGTGTGCAGCCTTTATGAACATAACAGACTTTAAAACCATTAGAAAATCTTACCGATCCCAAATTTTGGGACAATATTGTATTGCCCTAAAGATGATCCACAACTGCTTTCTATGGAAATCCTGACGCATTCTCTATAAAAAGACCTCTGTCCTAGATGATACCAATATACAGCCCCTTTTAAACCTTTTTCTTTCTTGTTAATTGGCCACTTACATTAAGAAGCCTCTCAGCAGGCTGTTTTTTTTTTTCTGAAAGCACCATTCACAGCCCTATAAACTCTTATCTCAGTGTTGATCATTATCTTAATGTGATTGAGCTTTTTAAAGATGACCTTAAAAAAGATGAAGGACACCAATGGAAGAGACATGAACAAATAGTACATTCAGAAGTCAAAGAATGATGCTAGACAAAAATGATTTGAGCTAGTGTAAACGGTACAAAAAAAAAAAGGACATTGATAGGAGGGACTGATGGAAAATTTTTGCAGGTTTTCTTGTTAGTCTTGTGTTTGCTTCTGCTGCAAATGTCAATATGTGATGATTACACTGTCAGGCTTGATTGTTCTCCTTTTAAACCAACACCGGTTTTGATAATGGAATACAAGCTTGTTTCCAAAAATGACAGAATCAATTTTCTACCCAAGATTATTCTTGGAAACAGCCACATGTATTTTAAAGTAAACGCAGAAGCGATATACTAGGTGGATGAATTGAATAAGAAAGTAGCATTTAATTTGTTTTGGTTATTTACACTGTCAGTTTGCTAGAGACATTTGCAATTAAGTATGTGGAGTGTGTGATGTTGTATTAGTTTTCACAAATGTAACACCTTGTCATCAACTTTAATTATTCATCAAATGCAAAAAGAAACTTTGAAAATTATATCTTGTTAAATACAGTTTGCTATTGAAAACACACTGATGAAATCTGAGACGATTCATACATTCTGCGCATTCAGTGTAAAAATGTTTCCCAGTTGTAGAATAGTAGTTCCCTCATCAATCCTGCTTTCAACCTCTAGTACAGGCGTTTTGGAGAACATTTTAACAAAATATTGCAAGAACATTTCACATTGACATCCTAACACTTGTTTTACCTCTGTTGCTCTTTGTACCAGGAATGTAACGATCACTATTTGCACTGAAAGCAAGAAAGGCTCAGTATGTCTCAACTCTCAATCTCTTTCTCTTTCTTTTTATTTCTGATCTCTATCATTTATTCAGGGCTGAACCTATCCTCACCAGAGTGAAAGAAGATCACACTAGGATAATCCTCCCTGCGATAGATAATATCAAGTACAACACCTTTGAGGTACAACAATACGCTAATGCGGCTCACGGCTACAACTGGGGCCTCTGGTGCATGTACATCATCCCACCACAGGATTGGCTGGACAAAGGCGATGAGACTGCCCCCATCAGGTAAGGGCATCCAGTGGTCCGCTCCATAATGCATGAGGACTTTCTCTGAAATATAAATGACCAGGGATATAACAGATGAATATTTTAGAAGTGATAAGGTGGTGCTAGTTTCCTGGATGTGCAATAAATGTATGAATGTTTTTGCTTGCTTGAAGGATTTGTCTGTGTTATTTCATACAGTGCAGAAAAACTTTTCAATCCACATTGCACAGCCAGTACTAAAAAACTACCATGGGTTACCACAGTTAGACATCACTGTTTTTGATATTTTTGGTGTCTGACCTACACGACAGTGTGCTGCTACTCGGAATTTTAGTTCAGACGGTTGTAACAACAGGATCATGTAAGATTTGATTCCCAGGAAATGGATGAAGTAATAAAACGTATGCAGTAACACAATGTGACGATAAAAGTTCTGACTACCCGAAACTCAATTCAGACTCGGAAACCCAGGGGAACCACAAAAACCCAGACTTCAGGATCCAAAATGGCTGATCAGCACATTAAAATAAGTGAAACAGTATTAATATTATGTTTGATAGCACTTCTGTTTGTCGAGGTCTCAGTTTAATTATCATCAGAGGTCTACAAGAATGAAATCTCATATTTTTGTTCAAATATTACTTGCATACCAAAAGGTATTTGGAGATATAAAGTCATTAAAGTCATTTGCACTGTTTGTATAGCTGAATTTAACTGTCACTAAAAGCATGAAATATAATAGAAACTGTTGATTTTGGATGCATGTATATACAAAAAGACAAGAAATTTATACACTTACTGGTTGTCAAACATTAAATATAAATCAGTATAGTGACATTACATCCAGGACTAAAAAATAAATCGATGAGTGCTGTTAAATGATTAATCGCATCCAAAATAAATCTGTTTGTTTACATAATACTGTATGTGTGTACTGTGTATATTTATTATGTATATATAAATACACACAATTTCAATTTCCCTTATGACTGGTTTTGTGGTCCAGGGCCACATATACTGTATGTTTGTGTATTTATATATACAAAATAAATACACACAGTACACATATATTCTGTAAACAAAAACTTTATTTTGGATGCGATTAATCATGATTAATCGTTTTGACAGCACTAAAATTAATGCAGCGCGAATCAAGAAATGATTCTGCATCAAATTTCCAAATGCGTTGTGGTTCTCTCTCAAATTGAATTCTAAGCTTAGTTTTTAATAGCAGTTTTTAATACATCCGTATTCTGCTTGCTTCCAATTCCTTACACACACTTGAACCTAAAATAATCATTCATAAAGTTCAAAAAGGTTGAAGCGAATTATAAGGGTGTTTGTAAGGCTGTGTTTACATTAATCTCATGTCATAAAAGCATTCTGAGCCGAGATGAGCGTTTGAGTGTGCGGTTAAAAACTAGATTAGAGCACCATCTGCTATTAAAAACTAAGCTCAGAATCAATTCCAGAGAAAACCGTGATCCGTTCGGAAAATCTCAGAATCAATCCACGAATCACAATGGCTCGATTTATTGTCGCAGCACTAATTACATCTAAGATTTGTTTGTAGATGCCACTAATGCAGTGCAATTAAGACATTTTTAAGAGTACAGATACTTCATGCAAGTAGAATTGTAATAAGTTTATATTATCAACAACAACAACAAAAAAGATTAATTAGGAATTATTGGAAGATATTGATTTGGTATTCATAACAAGATGCAGAGGCTGGTGTCATACCGCAGCCAACATTTTTATGTTATCCAGCCCTGCCACACTGCAATTCTCCAATCATGAACCTCTACAGTGAAATACTCATTTTATGCTTAAAACCAACTTGGTGAAATGAGCTTTGTTACAGCTCAGTCCTAAACCCCTGAGAGCAATGGATATACCCTGCTGGAGGAGAGTGGACTTTTTCATTTCGTATGAAATCTGGTCAAGGTCACTATTGTGTGAGAGTATCAGGACAGCAGAAATCCCATTCATTATTCATGTCTCTGACTGATAGCTATTTGGAGAGAGAAACTAGGCCTATAGCCCAATATTACTGGAGATGATCCCTGTGATGCCACATATTGGTTACTGAAAAGTTTTGTTTTTTCAGTAGCATCCAAGAGCTCATTTGTTTCATAGCTATTTGTACTTAAAGTGTACACATACATTTTTGTATGTAGAACGTAGCATCTAAAACATATACGTTTCTTGTGTAAATGTACTTATTAAAGTCATTTGCACTGTTTGTATAGCTGAATTTAACTGTCACTAAAACTCAAAAAGCTTGCATGTCTGCTATCACAGGCAAATTCACATATAGCAAACCTATTTACTTTTATTTATTGTAAATATAGCATTATCAGCCTATGTTGTATGTGCCTAAGACATCTTTTAAAGCAAAGTTGTTGCTTTTTCTTTTTACATGTTTGGCAGAAGCTTTTATCCAAAGTGCATTCAAGGTATAAATGTTTTATCAGCAAGTGTGTTCCTTGGGAATTAAACTCAGGATCTGTGTGTTGCTAGCGTCATGCCTCACCAGATGAGCTACAGCTTTAGGATCTTAATTAGTGAGTCTTTCCAAACTAATTTAGTCCTTGCTCTGTGCTTAAAATCCTTTAGCTAATTTGGTGTTATCGGTGTTCAAAGATTGCTTGCAAAACTCTCATTATGTTATATTATCACCAAATCTTGGATTTAATCTTTTGTGAACTTGTTTGCGTTCAATTAGCACAAGTTTTGTATTTCTTTTTGAAACTGATTGTGAGGCCTCATTGATCTGAGCTTATGCACCTTAGCTTTTGAGGGGAAAAAAGCTTTACTTGTGGATCATTTTTTGCAGTAATCAACCAAAACCTGAGGTGCATAAACTCAGATCAGTGAGATGTTTTATCCCAGTGCAATAACGTTAACTAGCATTTTCAGAGAAAAAGAAAATCCTCTCCAGGTCAAAATTGCTGGAACATAACATGAGGGTTAGACTAATATAATTAGAACCTCTCCAGATTGATTTCTACTGTACCTCAAACCCTTAATTAAACAAGAAAAAAACACATATATGTGACCTGAGGTAACAATATGAGTTAAACGTTTGAACAAAATCTCATTTCAGAAAAAGGCAGCAGTCATTGTCCATGCAGCCCTTTTCTGAAGTGCTGATATTGACAGGTTAAAATGGCCGCCCGCAGGCCTGCAGTGTGTCAATGAGGTGCGCTATTGGAAATCATTCCAGCTCCACTTCTCTCAAGCTCTCTGTGTATCCACTGTGGCTCAGCTAGCCTGTGGCTATTCAGCACTGAGAATCCCAATACTCATAGCACACTGCAGCAGGGTTTATTTAAATGATTCATGTTTACTGTTAAATGAAGGACAGTCCAGTTCAAATGTCTGTAAATAAGCAATTAGTCGCTCTAAGGGGAGAAACGCCATGATTCCTATGATATTCCACATAAACATTTTCCAGAAAAGACCAGTTTGGCTAGGCTGCCCTAGTAAGAAAGTAATTGACTGAAACAGCATTTATTTTATGCTAAGTGTAGTTCAAGTTTATTAACATATTTACTGACATATCGCTCGAGACTTGCTGATATAAAAATTGTAATTAAACTTTATGTGGAGTACTACTTGTGCACAATGCACATTTCTTAATATTAAGCCTAAAATATGTTTTAATGTCACTATTGATGAGGATTGTATCATCTTTAAATAATATCATATAATAATAAATGCAAAACATTTAAAGTGAACCTAAAGTATACTTGCAATAGTTCCACTTATGTGAAAGTTTGTGAGCCCTCGCAGAATCTTTAAAAATGTTAATAACTTTAACAAAATAAGCGAGATCATACAAAATGCATGCTGTATATTTTGCATATTTTTTATTTAGTACTGTCCTGAGTAAGATATTTGACATAAAAGATGTTTTCATATAGTCCACAAGACAAAAAAATAGCTGAAATTATTAAAATAACCACCTGCAAAACTTCGGGAACCCTAATGTGTGTGGTTATCTGGATGATCTATGACTGTTTTTTTGTTTTGTGATGGTTGTTCATGAATCCCTTGTTTGCTCTGAAGAGTTAAACTGAGCACTGTTCTTCAGAAAAAAAAAATCCTCCAAGTCCTGCAGATTCTTCAGGTTTTCAGCATCTTTTGCATATTTGAACTCTTTCCAGCAGTGACTGTGTGATTTCAATATCCATCTTTTCACACTGAGGACAACTGAGGGACTCAAACACAACTATTAAAAAAGGTTCAAACATTCACTGATGCTCCAGAGGGAAACACGATGCATTAAAAGCCGGGGTGAAAACTTTTGAACAGGATGAAGATGTCCAATTTGTTTCTTATTTTGTTAAAATATATATATATATATATTTCCATTTAGTAATGCCCTTTGGAAACAACAGAAGATAATTGCATGTTTCCCCGAAGACAAATTAAGTACAATTTACCTTGATCTTCAAATTCAAAAAGTTTTCATCCCCCAGCTCTTAATGCATTGTGTTTCCTTCTGGAACATTAGTGAATGTTTCAACCTTTTTTAAAGGTTCAAATATGCAAAAGATGCTGGAAAATGTAAGAATCTGCAGGACCTGGAGGATTTTTTTCTGAAGAACAGTGCTCAGTTTAACTGTTCAGAACAAACAAGGGACAAAAAAAAAAAACAGTCATAGATCATCCAGGTAACCACAAACAGTATTATGAACCAAGGGTTCAAAAAGTTTTGCAGGGGGTTATTTTAATGATTTCTGCATTTTTTTTTTTTTTTTTTTTTTTTTTTTTTTTTGTCTTGTGGTCTATATGTAAACATCTTTTATGTAAAATATCTTACTCAGGACAGTACTAAATAAAAAATAACATGCATTTTGTATTTGCATTTTCACAGATTCTGCAAGGGGTTCACAAACTTTCGCATAAAACTGTACTTCATCATATATTTGGTTGGACTTCAGCACTACGTCCACACAATCAAAGTGCATTAAATACAAAATTAGACGCTCCAATTTAGCAGACTTTAAATATACCAGTTTAGTATACTAAAAGTACAATTTCATGGTATTTTTAAGTACATAATATGTAAATATATTTGTAGCATACTTAGCATAAAATATTTATTTTTCACTAATGTGTGAACATAGTGCTTACAAAATGTAGAAAGAAATTACAGAAATTAAGTTTTTTATTTATGTATCAGAAATATGACATTAAAGACCTGCAGTTATATGAAATACTGTACGTTTGAATAGGATTATTATTAAAAAAACAATAGACATTTATGCATTTAGCAGATGCTTTACAAATGCAAGAGTTTGTCTGACAAAAGAATATTTTTCTGTTGATTGTTACAAACGGCCAAAGTGGATTCCTTTGTTCAATTCCTTTGTCCGTTGTCAATGTTGTTAGAAAATAAAACATAAAATATTCCAAGGGTGTGAATATTTTAGTCACTGTACTTGACTGCAAGAGCAAAAAAAAAAAAAAAAAAAAGAATGTCAATAGAGCATACCACACAGACTACTCCTGCAATGAAAACATTTCTTTTCAAACTATCTGCTCTTTGCAAAAGTATCTGTAGTGACTGAGTTCTACTAAATCACAGTTAAATCAATACTGAAATAAGTGAAATATTTTCCTTAAGAAAGCGCTGTTTACACAAAGACTTTTTTTCCTCCCTTCTTTGTGATCTAAATAATTGATCACAGTAGAAATGTTTGTACATGTAGCATTCATTAGTCTCTCAAAGAAGCCCACCTGTGGTTAGCCAACAAACAATTCACTTTCAACCCACCAGCAAAGCACCAAACCAAAAATGGCATTCAATTTTAAGCTCATCTTTAGTTTCTGAAACACAACAGATCTTTTGTCTGTGGAGAGTTGACAGGCTTGTAGAGGCAACTCAAAATCGTCTTGCCCCTTGCTGTGTTGGCAACAAACCTTAGATCTGACCCAAAAGTTTTTGTAACAAAAGGCAAGAGTTTTAGAAGGAACACAAGTAAAAAGTAAACTCTGTAAGCATTTACAAAACTCAGTTCTTGCTATGACCCCAACATACTTTTTTCACACAAGGCTTTCACATTTTTGCTAATATGCGTGTTTTCATTTAAACACATCAAATTACTGTAATTAATTGTACAAAAGTATCATATATCTCATTTTGACATTTACTTTGGACACCTTGGAAAGGGTTTTTAAATTGAGTGCATCTCTGACCTGAGAAACTAGAGATAACTGCCATCTCAGCAAACTGCCATATGTGGAGTTGTTTTAATATTACACGGCAAAGAGCAAGAAACCGTGTGGGAATACAGGGAGAGTGGGAAGAAAGAGAGTAGCACTTACAAAAACAAATAAACACTTTTCTCAACTATATGCCTGATTAATCTCAGCACACAGTCTCTCAGTGGTGTGGATTTCGGTTTAAACACACACAGTTTCTACTTTACATATGACTTCTGGCTCATCTCACTCCCACTCAACAGAAATTCTTCATGCTCTGTGAGAGGGCAAATTCTGCAACCTCTGATTCGTAAATGATTTCCAGTCGACTTCTCTCTCTGAGACTTATTAATTCATCAGCACCTCTTTCCCCAGACATATTCAAAGTCAGCTTGTTCTGCCTGTCGTTTTATCTGTTGTTCTATCCATCCTTGTATCTATTTTTCTATCTATGTATCATATCTGTCTGTCTGTCTGTCTGTCATCCATCCACCCATCCATCCATTCATCTATCCATCACTCTATCCATTCGTCTATCTATCCATTTGTCCAATCATCCATTCATCCATCCATGCATCATCTATCTATCCATTTGTCTATCTATCCTTTCTTTCTTTCTTTCCTATCCATCCATTCATCTGTCTGTCGCTTTATCCATTTGTCTGTCTGTCCATCTGCCCATCCATCCGTTCATCCATCCATCCATCCATCCATGCATCCATCTATCTATCCATGTGTCTATCTATCCTTTGTTTTTGTTTGTTTGTTTGTTTTTGTTTGTTTGTTTGTTTCTTTCTTTCTTTCTTTCTTTCGTATCTATCAACGCTCTTTCCATTTGTCTATCTGTCTATCCATCTGTCCATCCATCCGTTCATCGATCCATTCATCCATGCATCTATCTATCCATTGTCTTTCTTTCTTTCTTTCTTTCTTTCTTTCTTTCTTTCTTTCCTATCCATCCATCTATCCATCGCTCTATCTATTTGTCTATCTGTCTATCCATCTGTCCATCCATCCATTCATCCATGCATCCATCCATTGTCTATCCTTTTTCTTTTTCTTTCTTTCTTTCTTTCTTTCTTTTCTATTCATCCATCCATTCATCTATCCATCCATCCATCCATTCATCTATACATCGCTCTATCCATTCATGTGTATCTGTCTGTCTATCTGTCCATCCATCTATCTATCTATCCATTTGTCTATCTATCCTTTCTTTTTTTCTTTCTTTCTAAAGAATTCCTATCCATTCATCCATTCATCTGTCCATCGCTCTATCCAATCGTCTGTCTGTCTATCCATCCATCCATCCATTTGTCTATCTACCCTTTCTTTCTTTCTTTCTTTCTTTCTTTCTAAAAATTCCTATCCATCCATCCACCCGTCCGTTCATCAATCCATCCTGCCATCCATCCATTTATCTAATTGTCTGTATGTCTGTCATTCCATGTGCCCATCCAGTCTTTCTGAATATGAATGCACTGCTCATGTATATTTCTTGTGCACAGGACACCTGCAATGATTGGCTGCTCTTTTGTGGTGGATCGTGAGTATTTTGGAGAAATTGGACTGCTTGATCCAGGCATGGAGGTCTACGGAGGAGAGAACATTGAACTTGGTATGAGGGTAAGTACGGTCCTTCCTAAATCCATATTTGTGCACTCATGTCATTATTTGCCTTTGACAAGTGAAGTTTGTTGATGTAAAAATTTTCACATAAAACCGTTTTAAATTGTAATAGAGACAAATAAGTGTCTGCCTCATTAATTTTGTTCAGTTGAGACTTTCACAGTCCACTGTATTCATGTAATTGGGATTCATTAAGCATGGAGGTGTTTTAACATATGAGACCTTCTCAGAAATTACAATTTACGATTGTTGCCATCTTCTCTGTAAATTCACAGGTGATGATATAATTGACTCTATCTACAAAGCCTGAGAATTTGACATATGATTAATTACATTTCTTTATGCTTTCATACCCAAGGCGTCATACTAGAGACGTAAGCATGCAGATTCCCCCCTGCATCAAGGAGTAAATATGTTGCCCGAAGGAAATGAAAGTACTCAGTGCCAAATTACACAAGCTTGAATGCTTTAAAGGCGGTAGGGTAAAAAGAAAGTATATTCCTGCAGCTGCAGGCCCTGAGAGAAATTTCATGGCCCACATGGTCTGTGAGCCAATGGAGAATTGAACTTGTTTAAATTCAGAAGCGGTTCTTTCTGTGGGGTGTGAATATCCTTGGAAGATTTGCATAATTTGGATAAAAATCCTTTAATTCATTTTAAAGATTCATTGCCAGTGTTGGTTGACAGAAATGTCTTTTCAGCCTGATGACAGACTGAACTATGGAGACGAATAGTACTGTTTGAAACGTTTGATTGGAGACAGTTTCAATTGTCTGTTTGTTAAGTTTCAGTGACAGTTGATACAAAAGCAGACTGAGTCATTTGTGGTTTTCTTTGCGGTTAGTTTCCTAGAATGTTGTACTTTCTTTTGCATATCAGCATTAAGTCCGAATCAACAGTTTTACTGAAACGTCAAAGGCGTTTTACAGAATTAGTATTGATTAAAATTGCACAGCGACTGTTTGCACCCCAACAGCATCATGTTCTGATATTTTGCATAGCGGCTTATCTGCTGATACTTATTTTTAAGGACATTTTTGTTTGTTTTTGTACAACAAATATGGCATTGAGTGTATCCGTCACATATCCAGACTAATTTATACATCAAATCAAAAGACTTTCTATTTGAAATGTGAATTATTCTCATATTTACCAATATTTCACAGTCCACTTTTGATGAGATTCTTACTGTTTTACATTTTAGCACATTTTTTTCTGAGCCTAGTTTGAAATTGCTTGATCTAGTGGACTTAAAGTAGTAGCTCACCCAAAAATGAAAATTTGCTGAAAATGTACTCACCCTCAGGTCATTAAAGATGTAGATGACTTTGTCTCTTCATCAGAACAGATTTGGAGAAATTTAGCGTTAAATCACTTGCTCACCAACGGATCCTCTGCACTGAATGGGTGCCATCAGGATCAAACTATCAGAGTCCAAACAGCTGCTAAAAACATTACAATAATGCTGCATGTTTAGAAGAAATATATCATAGACAACTTTTTCATTTTAGGCTGAGCTATTCATTCAAAGAAAATTGAAATTTATGTAATCATTTGCTCACTCTCGTGTTGAATTAAATTTATTTTTGGGTAAACTATACCTTACCCCACTCTATCCTATATTAGCATGTGTTCTTATCTTTTGCATGAGCCCAGCAGGCTGTTCAGTGTGAATTCCATTTGTTCCGTCATTACATGCTGCAGAAGGTTTCTTGTAACAGACAAAAATGACAGAATTTCCAATTTAGCAAATGCATCAAATTCCCAGCTTTGAAATAAACCAAATGCTTATTGATGCCGAACACAGTGATGGCACATATGATCCATCTCAGCCTCTGGTTAATCCTCCAAAGCTGATGCAGCTCATTCAGGAGGGATAACTTTGACTGACAGCTACATATTTAATAATTAACCTTATGCCACACCAAACAGACAACCTTAGTTCACTCTGTAAAGAAGAGAAGCAGGGAGTCGAAAGACAGGATATTGTAGAGCACTAGGCTCTGATTGAATAGGTTATATGAAGACTAAAAAACATTAGAAGAAATGTGCAGCGGTATGATGGGAGTTTAATTTGTGTGAAGTTGTCCCAAATGCCCACGAGGGAAATTAAAAGTGCTGTAAAGTGGCTTAGAAAGAGCTGAATTGACACTTACAGCCCAAAGTAATTGCATTTAGTGTATATCAGTTAGATTTTATCCTGAAGTGACATTTTGCTGTTTTACCAATGCAAGCAGGAGTTCATAGGCTGAGGGAGGGTGACTCACAGGGGTCCTTTTTTGTGAGCGCTGTTTTATGGCATGAGGATTATCAACAAATTTGTTTACTTTCTTTTCCAGCTGCAGATTTTTCAGACCTCTGGAGTTTCATTTACATCTGTGAATTTTGCAGATGCTGTTATCTTAGTAACAGTGTTTAACTTGCAGTATATGAAGATGCTGCACAGGGATGCCTTTTTTCGGTACTTTACTCTCTGTATAATAAAAAAACATTTATTTCAGTGAAAAAAAAGAGTCCAAAACTCTGCAATAGGGCCCTACAATCTTTTTCTTTCAATCTTTTTTTTTTTTTTTTAGAAATGTTTGTGTTTTAATTTTTCTGATAATCAAATGAAGGCATTAAACATTTATTTATTTTTAATGAAATGAAAATTAAACCCTTTTATTTTTTGGCAAAAAAAAGTTTTACTGTTAAAATTAATACATGGAAGAAAATTTGTGTGAATATTCTGTAAAAAAAAAAGTTTTAATAATAATTGTAGATTTTTTTTTCTACAACTAAGTGGTTAATCTGGTTGTAAATATATATATATATAAAGTACATTATACTGTACAAAAGTAATACAAGAGTAATATATTTCTGTTACACGTTAAACCATACTTTTATTTTGACAGGTTGCCGTGAAGTTTCTGTGTGCATACAGTTTGATATGATGCTAATTTTCTCAAATGAAATGGTAAAATTCACATGAAATGACTCTTACAGCAGCTCTGGAGATTCATGTGTTCAAGTTTTCATATAATGAGATGCAGAGGCCGAAAATCACAGCGAGCCTCACGTATGCTTCAGTATTTGTGTAGTAAACAAAACTGCGTTTCCGCCATTTATACATGCAGAGCCAAGTGGAATATGCAGGATTCATATCTAAACCATTTAATATTCACAGACATTAGTCCATATTGCTAATGAATTAAGTGACAGACCTAGTTTTGATTTATTCATCCAAAAATTTACAAATTCAGTGGCATTCCGCTCTATAGAGTAAATTCCGTTTTTATTAATGAACTCCGCGATCCCGTCCGTGCTTTCGCGCGGGAGAAATTGTAGACGCGCATCGTGTAAATAAGATAAAAAACATAAGACCATTTAGTTTGTTTAATAAAAGAACAAGGTATAGACCTGTTCTATAGGAAAGGTAACCTTAAATGACATTTGTTGTAATCTGGCACTGTATAGAAAATAAAATGAAATAAAATTAACTTGACCTTCAAGGGGGGCGGGGGGTGCCATTGGGGGGGCGGGCCACCCCCCTAAAATAAAGGCAGGGGAAACACTGTTTCATAAAATGGCCTTTTCATATAGTCGTTTTTTTCCCTCCTTTATTCAGGTCTGATGAAACTAATGGCGATGAACAAATTCAGCGAGACTCTGTTGCTCAGATACAGACCGGATTCTGCAGAACCTTTTCTAATGATTTAAAGGACTAAATGAGATGGATTTCATGTAGAATCAGATGTAAAGCAAAACCTGAACAGAGGCTAAAGCAGCATGTCAGATCTCCAGTGACTTTTGTCCTTGCTTCAAACCTTCCAAAAGGGAGCAATTTTTTCATTATGAACACAGGCGAGAGGGTCTTTTCCATCTGCCGTCGATTCACTTCACACCCACACGCACACATACGTACTCTGAAAGGCGAATACAAAACAAACCAGTGAAGGGAGAGAAGGAAGATGACCTTTGGATCATGTTGCCGAATTGTAAAGCTTTTAAATCTTTCTGAGCGCGTCTTCGCTTGAGGTCGTATTGTACCTTCACAATTGGTTTGCCCTTTGGTCAATCGAATGCAGCTTTAATGGACTCAAAGGCATATATTTTGTCCTGTTGATATGCACTATGGGAAGCTGCTTGATTATTGAGCGTCTGTCTCTCTTTGCTTTATGTAGATAGATGGAATTCATTTGCATAACTAACTAGTGACTAACCACATGGATCAGTGCAGCTTTTCTCTTTAATTGGGTTATTGGGGGAATGTGTTTATTAGTTGCTTTAGAAAATTGGCTGAGGCACTGAGACAGAACGCTTTCTTTGGGAGCTCATTCCCTTGTCTGTATGGATCATATTCAAGAAGATCAGCAGACTCTAAAATGTTTACAAGCTCAGATCTCTGAATCACAGACATTTCAAGGTAACATCACAACCGATCTGATATAACCATCAGGAGGACAAAGAAACTCATCAAAACTGGAATGTAGTGTAATTTGTTTTAAAAGGGTCATGACAAATAACATTTTTGTGAATCCTTTGAACACAAACCTCCCAAAAACATCAGAAAATAAGCTGCAAAAGGCTTATTTTGAACTTTTTGAAAAATGTATCTGTTTATATTTATTTATTTATTAGGTTATTTTTAACAAGAGTCCTTAGCACATCACATATTTAAACCATTTTCCCAGCACATTTTAGACACGTTTTCTCATAACATGAAGTAAAGTAGCTTTCCAAAGAGCTTGTTAATGAAAGATGGGGAACTGCAAACTATATTGGACCCGACAGCAAGCTCACAAACCATTAGCAAGAGCAGCTACTCATTTCAAATTAAAGAAGACTGCTTATATAGAAGTCTACTGTATTCCTTTCTTGTTAAAAAATTTAGCCCTATAGAAATTTTAAGATGATTGCCAATTACAGCAGCCGATTATTGATTATTGATGATTACAACAGCAAAAATGTGAGTTTAATCTAAATTACTGTCTTATTACCATTTATGTTCATATTCTCTTCCTTATTTCATTTTTATTTAGTTTTATGGTGTCACACCAACAGAGGCCACTCCCACCATAGTTGAGTGACATGAGCGTTTTACCTCAGATCAGCTGTAACAGTCCGATCTGCATTGTTTCGATGCCAGACCAGGGATGTAAATTAGACAAGAATATCTCAGATTGAGGTGTTGTGTTGCTGGATGTAATAATAAACATAGTGGTCGTCATTTACTCCTGACATCTGAGCCGCTGAAGATGCAGTGGATTACGCTTGTTTGTGAAGGGAGTGCGCCTCCCGATCTACATATATCCATGTTCGCGCAAATCATTCATGATCCAGCTTCACTTACGGCAGAAGTGAGTATAAGGCTTTTATGAATCTTTGCGAGCGCCTTTCCTAATAATGTGCTAGTTAGCAAGTTCAGTGGCTAAACGCGGCTAAAGTAAACAGGCTTGTCACTCCACAGAGAGAAGAGAGGGGCGGGGCGAGCAGAACTCATTAACATTTAAAGCAACTTCGACCAAAACAGGATGAGTTTTGCAGAGCTGATTTTGGCAAGGTAAAAAGTTATTTACACTACCATTGAGAAATTTTCATTGAAGACCTTAAAAATCAACTTGTGGAAAATGGGCATCCGATGACCCCTTTAAAAGATGTTTAAAAAGGTGTATTAATAAATAAATAGATAGATAAAAAAAAGAGCTAAAATTGTATATTGAAGATATTGCTTGACAGCTGACAAAATTATTAACACGCCACAGAAGGCTGGTAAAAACCTGAGCTAAGAAGATGTTTGTTCCAGTATTTTCCTCACTGTACTATCTATATTTATTTTCTCCTCTGAGGCAAAATTGAGTTTTATAATTTCCATTAGGCTTAGCTCACCCTGCAGATCTGGAACAAACTCATTTTACCTCTCCTGTTCTGTGTTTAGTGAAAAGAGAGAGGAGATGAGAGATGCATGCACTCTGGGGGGCCGGAGCTTGGCTCCGTTATGGCTCGTATGAGGTTTTTGATACATCCCACAGATCATGCTGTTTCAGTGGACTGGTTCTCCAGGGATGCGATGTGTCTACGTGTCTACGTGTGTGTGTGTGTGTGCTGGTACATCTTCTCGCTGTAGCGTACCTACCCATCATTGTACACGTGCACTGAGAGAGCTAGTAATTTTGTGCTTCAGTTGAGGCACCAAGTTTTGACAATTTGTTAAAATAGAAGGAATGGATGGCTGTTCTTCTTTTCATGGTGGCTTTCTCTCGGCTTGGCGCTCTCGGCTGGGACAGCCTGACTACTCTTGCAGCTGGCGCCGGGGGGAAAGAGACTACAGCTTATCAAACACATATTAAAGGGAAAGAGCAAATGTCAAGAACGTCACAATTTGAAGTAAGTGCTTGTAAAGTAAAGAAAAGATGGCATGAGCTGAATTTTAAACATTTTCTTTTAGAGCTGATGCCACTGTTCATGTACTACAGAGACTTAGCTATTAAATATCATGATATATTAATCATATACACTACAAATGCAAATTTACTTTAATATTATTTTTATTTAATTTTTATTCTGCTTTATGAATAAAAAATGTGAGATTAATGGCAATTATTTCACTCTGTTGACAAACATAGTTTAAGATTAAGAAATAAAAAATCAACATACAGTTTTGTGACAAAAAAGTGATGAACTATTTTGGGCTGTCAGATGATTTTTTCACAATTAATCGCATACAAAATAACAGTGTTTACCAAATATATTTTAAAAATATTATATTTATTTACAAAATATTTATATGTACGTATAAATTATACATATAACATATTTGATTACATACATGTATGCGTGTGTATTTATACATACTTTGTACATTTTATGTAAACACTTTTATTCTGCATGTGATTAATCCTGATTATTCATTTGACAGCCTTAGATCTAACTTTGCAACATAAAAACTGATAAATTGTTTCTTCTTTTATTTTATTTTTGAGTTTGTACCTACTATTATTGAATTAGAGGATAATATTCTTCATAAAAATATTTTGCTGCAATATTTATTTTATAGAAGTTCTGTACAAATAAATAGAGGGTAGAGAAAAAAGATTACTGAGTAAATAGAAGTAAATAGTTTCTACACTGTAACAAAACAATTTGTTGAGTCAACCTAAAATAATTTGTTACCTGGCTGACTTTAAAATTTTAAGTTTAGTCAACTTAAAAATGTTTAGTCAACTTAAAATGTTAAGTTGTAGTAAGTGACAACAGATATATTTTAGTTGATTCAATTAAAACATTTTTAGGCAGCTAGGTAACAAGCCCAGCTTTTACGTTTAACAAACCAAATTTTTAGTTTAGTCAACTCAAATATCTACGTTGTGACCTAGTACAACTTGACATTTTAAGTTGAATAAACTTATTTGAGTTGGGTAACAAATTATTTTAAGTTGACTCAACAAATTGTTTTTTTTTTGTTGTTGTTGTTGTTTGCAGTTTAGACAATATTAATATTAAAGGAGAAGTCCACTTCCAGAACAACAATTTACAAATAATTTACTCACCCCCTTGTCATTAAAGATGTTCATGTCTTTCTGTGTTCGGTCGTAAAGAAATTGTGTTTTTTGAGGAAAACATTTCAGGATTTTTCTCCATATAATGGACTTCAGTTGTGCCCCCGATTTTGAACTTCCAAAATGCAGTTAAATGCAGTTTCAAAGGGCTCTAAATTATCCCAGCCGAGGAAGAAGGATCTAGCGAAACGATTGGTCATTTTTTTCGAAAAATAAAAATGTGTATACTTTTTAAGCACAAAAGCTCATGTAGCACAGGCTCTGTGATGCGCGTCCACAATGCTACGAATTCGTAATGGATCATTTTTGAACGATTCTTTCATTTTGAACGAATCTTCAATGTGACTCGGGAAGAACGAATCGTCTCAGGGAGTGATTCATTCAGTCGCGCATGCGCAACATCGTATTAGGTTCAGTACTGGAATTAGTTCAGCTGTTTCGAGTCTTCGGGTTTTCCGAGTCATTCGTTCTTCTTATGTGGCTGTCACGTGATGAACAAACAACTCAAACCCGAAAACTTGTCAGATAAGAAGTGAGGTGAGGTAATCACAGACTAAAGACCCAGGTAAACAATGAATTAATCTTTTCTGTTTCTTATAGCATTATAGTTTTGTCTTGTTTGTAGTGTGATCAACATTTTTGTAAGCAGTAGATGTGTTAGGGAAGTAACACGTAACATTTTAATTATATTTTGCTAAAATGAACGAAATGGCTTGAAAAAAGTTTTGTTCATTTTGCTGAACGAGACTCAAAGGTCAGAGTCGGTAAAATGATCCGAACTTCCCGTCACTACTACGAATCACGTGTAAGTTCGTTGTCTGTTTACTGAGTATGTCTGAGTATATCTTATTTTCTCCTACAACTTGAGAGGACATCGTTGTACCTTTTTGTTTGTAAACAGTGTTTACAAACGTACTTGCACTTTCTTAGTCTTTGCGCGTTCGCTTTGTAAACACTGGATCAGTAGTTCCGCCTACGTTCCACGTGACCTTTCTTGATTCAATAGTACGTAGCGTAGTGAACGCACATCCCAGAGCCTGTGCTACTTGAGCTTTTGTGCTTAAAAATTATATTGACATTTATTTTCTGAAAAAAATGACTGATCGTTTGGCTAGATAAGACCCTTCTTCCTCAGCTGGGATCGTTTAGAGCCATTTGAAGCTGCATTTAAACTATATTTTGGAAGTTCAAAATCGAGGCACCAATGAAGTCCATTATATGGAGAAAAATCCTAAAATGCTTTCCTCAAAAACCATAATTTCTTTATGACTGAAGACAGAAAGACATGAACATCTTGGATGACAAGGAGGTGAGTAAATTATTTGTGAACTTTTGTTCTGGAAGTGGAGTTCTCCTGTAATAATTATTTTATTATTTGAATTTATTTTGGCTTTAGTACATTGACATTTTTTACAGCAGTTATTTTATTTTGCAAGCATTTTATATCTTTGTAATATCACTTTTTTTCTCTCTCAGAGCATAAACAGGTGTTTATACTGTACATACAATTCTAAAGCCGTCTTTATATTTTATAAAGGAGATCTTCATATCGTGTGGTCCTTGCCATCTGAAAGTTAGCCCATTACATAGAGAATTGGGCCTTTGCGTGCTTGCATTTGTCTGACAGTTTAGAGCCAAGTCTTGATTTATGAGTTCTAACGTCCCTGAGCTTAAACTTAACATTAACCTTCAAACATCACTGCATTATATATCATCACATGCTCTGCGTGAGAAGATTATTTTTCCTGCTACGCTCCAAGAACTCCACAGCATGCAGCCTTCCTACCAGTGATTTAGAATTACATGTAGACATGTAATATGAAAGGAGAAAACATTTACTGTGTATTTTGAACAGCTGAATGGCAAATATAAACCTTTATTTATCTCAAAGGATTCCTCGTTAAGTCATATTTGAATGCTAGTGTTTGTATGCTTAGACATTATCATAAGTATGTGCAGTCATCCGATTCCATTTCCTTATGTCATTTTTATCTTCATGTCTTTGCAAAAACGACTGTATTACCATGCAACTCAATCCAAATAGTTTAAAGATCCTCTGCAAACACAGTTAGCGACGGCTGAAGGGGAAATTATAATTCATTTAGTAAAGCTCACTGGCAGAAATGCAGTCCATGCATCTTATCCTGGTTGTGAGTCCTGGGAGGGAAAATGAATATGTAATTGGAATTTTTTTTGAATGTCCCCAGAGGGCACAATGGAAAAGTCGATTATCCTATTTGAGTTTCTCAGAGTGGACAGATGCTTTCAGGCTCAAGGTTTCTCTTTCATAGTCCAGTAGCCAAAGCTAGACACGTCTAGCCAGATTTATCCTGCCTAGCCTTGTATAAACTCAAGCATCTTGTTTGGATGTTATTTAATGATATGCATTTTTAAAATAAAATTAAAAAATGGCAAAAATAAAGCTTAAGTCATTTAATAAAGATATTGCTTGACAGCTGACAAAATTATTAATAAGGCACAGAAAGCTTGTAAAAACCTGAGCTGAGATGTTTGTTCCAGTGTTTCCCTCACTGTACTATCTATATTTATTTTCTCATCTGAGCCAAAATTGAGTTTTATGATTTCCATTAGGCTTAGCTCACCCTGCAGATCTGGAATAAACTCATTTTACCTATTTTACCAGTGGACAGATGCTTTCAGGCTCAAGGTTTCTCTTTCATAGTCCAATAGCCAAAGCTAGACACGTCTAGCCAGATTTATCCTGCCTATCCTAGTATAAAGTCAAGCATTTCTTTTGGATGTCATTTAATGATATGCATAAATATCATTGTTGTAGTTTAGTGATATTTTTGTACTATTGTAGTATTTATCAATATTTTGATTAGTTTTTATTTTATTTTTAGATTTTCTGTTTAATTTTAGTTTACGTTTAATCATTTCTATTCATTTTTTATATTCTTATGTAGCTTTAATTAATTTCTAATTATTATTATTAGGAAATAAAATAATAAATAAATAATTTAAAATTAAAATAACTAAATAAAAAATAAATACAATTTTAGTTTAGTATTAGTACTTCCGTTTCAACTTATTTATTTTTTAGTTTAATTTTTAGTTTTGTTTTATTATTCTCTTTAGTCATTTTTTATATATAAATATATAAATATTTTAATTAGTTTTTATTTAAATGTTGTTTTAGTTTCTGTGATTTTAGTGCTTCAACCTAAAATTACTTATTTCTGGTGTAAGTTTTAGTAATTTTGTTATGTGCTTTAGTCATTTTGATTATTTTTTCTATTTTTATATTACTATATAGCTTTAATTAATTACTTAGTTTTTATTCAAAAATTAAATTAATAATGAATTATTCTTTTATATACATGTAAAATTTATTTTAGTTTCTGTGATTTTAGTACTTTATTTTTTAAGTAAGTTTTAGTAATTTTATGTGCTTTAGTCATTTTTATTATTTTTTATTTTTATATTACTATATAGCTTTAATTAATTACTTAATTATTATTATTTATTTTAGTTTCTGTGATTTTAGTACTTCAACTTTAACTCATTTATTTTTTATGTACGTTTTAGTAATTTTATGTGCTTTAGTAATTTTTATTATTTTTTTATTTTTATTACTATATAGCTTT
This sequence comes from Labeo rohita, assembly GCF_022985175.1. NCBI lineage: Eukaryota > Metazoa > Chordata > Actinopteri > Cypriniformes > Cyprinidae > Labeo > Labeo rohita. The sequence continues at coordinate 37,318,088 of NC_066873.1, forward strand.
AATTAATTACTTAATTATTATTATTTATTTTAGTTTCTGTGATTTTAGTACTTCAACTTTAACTCATTTATTTTTTATGTACGTTTTAGTAATTGTATGTGCTTTAGTCATTTTTATTATTTTTTATTTTTATATTACTATATAGCTTTAATTAATTACTTAATTATTATTATTTATTTTAGTTTCTGTGATTTTAGTACTTCAACTTTAACTCATTTATTTTTTATGTACGTTTTAGTAATTTTATATGCTTTAGTCATTTTTATTATTTTTTATTTTTATTACTATATAGCTTTAATTCATTAATTATTATTAAGAAATTAAATTAAATATTAATTATTCTTTATATACATGTAAGATTTATTTTAGTTTTTGTGATTTTAGTACTTCAATTTATTTTTTTATGCAAGTATTACTAATTTTGTAATGTGTTTTAGTCATTTTTATTATTTTTTTATTTTTATATTACTATATAGCTTTAATTAATAATTATTATTAGGAAGTTTTAGGAAGTTTTAAGTTTTAGGAATTTCATTATGTGCTTTAGCCATTTTTATTTTTTTTTATTTTTATATTATTATATAGCTTTAATTAATTGCTTAATTATTATTAAGAAATGTAATTAATAATTCATTATTCTTTTATATACATGTAAAATGGATTTTAGCTTCTGTGATCTGTGATATTTGTGCTTCAACTTATTTTTTATGTAAGATTTAGTAATTTTGTTATGTGCTTTAGTCATTTTTATTTTTTATATTACTATATAGCTTTAATTAATTACTTATTAAGAAATTAAATTAGTGATGAATTATTATTTTATATACATGTAAACATTTATTTTAGTTTCTGTGATTTTAGTACTTCAACTTATTTTTTATGTAAGTTGTAGTAATTTTGTTATGTGCTTTAGTCATTTTTATTAGTTTTTTTATATTACTATATAGCTTTAATTAATTACTTATTAAGAAATTAAATTAATGATTAACTATTATTTTATATACATGTACAATTTTTTTTAGTTTCTGTGATTTTAGGACTTTAACTTATTTTGAATGTAAGTTTTAGTAATTGTGTTATGTGCTTTAGTCATTTTTATTGTTGTTGGGGTTTTTTTGTGTATATACTGTATATATCACCATGGTTAATGTTTGTAAGAGGATCTATGCTGTTCACCACCAAATCATTTCTACAGGTGAAGCGTAATGAGCGGTAGTGAGACACAATGTCAAAATCGTTTTTAGTACCTTTTTTTAAAGTCTCAGTATGAATTACCGTGGCACTTTTATCTATCCCCTAGTTTGACAGCATTAAGTCATGCCCTTTTATTGCTATTTTTATCATTGTAATGATCATCAATAGCGGCTGATCATTGAAATATGACTCAGAGAGCACAGGCTGGCAAGAGGGTCCAATTAAATTAGCCAGTGCTTGATCTGAACCGTACATCACATAAAACCGTCTGGTATAATTAACGTGATTAAAATAATAGATGGCAAAGCTTTGTCTGTTCCCTGTCACAGAAAGAATGGGAAAGAGAGTGAGACAGAAAATATAATGCTCAGGGAGCAAGAGAGGAGGTGCGGGATTTTCTCAGAGGGTTGGGATGTGTCTCAGTGGATGAGATGATGTAACTTTTTAAAAACAAATGAAAATACATCAGTCTAACACTGGCCAAACATGGCTGATTAAGAGTAAGAAGGAGGAGTAAATGAATTGCACTCGCTGATAGCACCATTAATTTGCATGCGCTATTTGCATTGTTTTAGCGCCCGGTTCACTAAAGGAATTATGCAAATCGTGTAACTGCAATCGCACAAAATCTGTGCTGAGCGAATTTTGCTCACCACAATTGCCAGTCTGGGAGATCGGATCTGATAGCTACTGCAGGGTGATGTGTGATTAAACTAGATTGCAGATGGTTTATGCATTGAATTATTTAACAAAGTGAATCATACTTAGTGTTTTATATAGTTATAGTAAAAAAAATCTGGCATTGCACTAACACATAGTATATTTTTTAGTCATTTGTACACTCACCTTTTTATTGTTGCTTGTTAAACTAATCAATACTCAATACAATGCTCATCTGAGGGCTTTAGACAGTATTGGTTTTAACAGTATTGAATGGCTTTGCCCAATATTTAAAGAAAACTTTGTCTCAGACAGCAAAATCTTATAGAGTGTGTTCCTGGCTCTAGCTCAGTTGTACTGCCACCATCTTGCTCGACATGTGTTGTTTGACCTTGATGCCTCGTCTCCAGACCGCTTAATTACGGCTGGAAAAAAGTGGAACTCAGTAATGACAGTCCCACCCTCTCAGCGTGAGGTAAATGTGCTTCTGTCGGTGCTCTTCAACAATCATCATTTCATCAACACGGCTCCTGAGTCCAGAGAGAGTATGATTTGTTTTACTAATGTTATGAAAGAAACCTGCAGGAAGACGTGCAGGAACGTGATCTGCATGATAGTGCCCTACTGTCTCTTGAATCATAAAATATCACTCCCGCTTATACGCAAAGAAGGTCAAATATAAACAGTAACAGAGGCTATTTTTATAGAGGACATCCTACATATATGCAATTATGGGCCTATATGATTTGTCAGAATATATTTTGCCTCAGTGTGTGCAGATTTATTCTGTGATATCCAGTCATTCAGATGATGGAAGCATGTTTCCACTGCCGAATAAACAATAAAAAAGGGTAATTGCTACTTTTTATCTCACAAATATGACTTTTTTCCTCGCAATTACGAGTTTACATCTCTACAAACTCATAATTCTGACTTTTTTTTTAGAATTGTGAGATATAAACTCAAGTTATATCTCAAACGCAAGTTAATGTCCAATTCTGAGGTGAAAAAAAAGACTGATATTAAATATTAAATATTAATATTAAATCTTGCAGTTCTGAGTTCTTTTTTACTTGCAAATTGCTCATTAAAGTTGCAAGATATAAACTCACAGTCAAGACTCTTTTCTTAGAATTGCGTGAAGTATAAACTCGCAATTGAGAGTTATAAAGATAAAGATATAAAAGATAAAGATATAAACTTGCAATTCTGAAAAAAAGTCTTGATTGCGAGTTTATATTTTGCAATTGTGAGATATAAACTTGCAATTGCGTGTTAAAAAGTCATGATTCCGAGATATGAACTCGCAGTTCTGACTTTTTTGTAAGAGCTGTGTGATATCCCTGCTAAAAAAAAAAAACAGCTAAAACCAGCTTAAGGTGGATGGCTGGTTTTAGCTGGTAATCCAGGCTGGTCTTAGTTGGTCAGCAGGCTGGTTTTAGAGGGGTTTTGGCCACTTTCAGTGTGACCAGGCTGGGAGACCAGCCGAAACCAGCTACTTCCAGCTTAAACCAGCTAAAACCAACCAAGGCTAGGCTGGTTTTAGCTGTTTTTTTCAGCAGGGATAAACTCGCAATTGCAATATAAAACTCAGAATTGCAAGTTAAAGTAAGAATTGCGAGTTACAAACTCATAATTGCGAGATTTAAACTCGCAATTCTGACTTTTTTCTCAGAATTGCATGATATAAACTAAGAGTTTATATCTCGCAATTATAAGATAAAAACGCGCAGTTGCAAGTTAAAAAAATTTGAGATAAAATTCTGCCTTTTTTTTCCTAAGTGATATAAACTCGCAACTGTATGAGAAAAAACTCATGATTGCGAGATTTAAACTCACAATTCTGAGGAAAAAAGTCAGAATAGCGAGATATAAACAATTGCGAATTACGACTGCGAGATATAAACTTGAAATTCTGCTTTTTTTTTTTTAAGAATTGCATGATACAACTCAAATGCAAGTTTAAATTCTAAAATTCTAAATTCTAAGAAAAAAGTCAGAATTGCAAGCTTATATCTTGCAGACTTTTTCACTCACAATTTTTTATTATAAAAGAATATATATTTTGCAATTCTCACTTTTTTCCTCCAAATTGCAAGTTCAAATCTCACAATTCAGACTTTTTTTTTCTCAGAATTGCAAAAAGTTGCAATTATTTAGTGGCAGAAAAGGGCTTCCATATTCAGAAGCAAGCGTAAAAACACAAGTTATTGTAAGATATGAAAAAGCCACTATAAAGCACTTTCTTTAATCACTTACCTAAAAACGGTAAGATTTAGGTAGATGTAAGATTTCAGTCAATTTTCACTGAGAAGTTGCTAGTAAATTTCACAAATAGTTAAAAAGAAATGGCAAGTAACACTGAATTATACATGAAATTGTATTGTAGAAAGACTGAAATAGTATTTTCTTGTAAAACGTACTCCAATAATTTGTTTTAATTAATTGATTAATTAACTAATTAATCTTTTTACATACCAAGCTGAATATTGCATGTTTGATAATGCACACTAACAAAATGAATTTGGCTTTGTATTTTCTTACCTGTGTTAATGCATTTCTTTTTGAAACAGGAAGTTTGTTTATTTATTTATTTTTCAGCATAATAGTCAGCAGTATTTAGTTTACATCACAGGCCTATAAAACCTCTCTTGACAGATTTTGCACACAAAAGCAATGAAGACACCAGAAACCAGGCGGTGTTTATTTAAAGGGATTGCGACATGCTTATACTACAGAGCATTTTATTTGGCCAAAAAACAAATTAATATGCCTCTCCAAACAACACAAGTTATCAGTATTTTTGGTTCAACAGAAATGATGTGCTACAAGTTAATTTAGTCAACATTTAGTACATTAGCATATAGATAGCCTCAATGCTAACTTGTATTTTGATGTCATGGGTTGTTATCTCAGCGTTGTTCCTTATCATCATGTAAAGTGATTGTGCGATAGGTTTGGGGGTTTTAATTGTCTTTGGTAACACCAGCATTGTGCTGTTTAATACAGGTTTTCAGCTTCCTTCTGAGAGAGTGGGCA